>NC_143552.1:34297500-34525000 GCF_054136105.1 Typopeltis vanoorti
CAGCCTAAAATCAGCTTATGATAACCTAATACAGTTGAAGGTTAATTTATCTAAATTGCTCTTGCAATTCAGAATATGGAGTGGTGCAGTATAATATAAATTTTCTTCATATTCGATTGATATATCAGCCTACAACTAGTTAAACACTAAAGAGAGAGAATTGTAAGATGATAAAACGTGATTGAGAAGAAGTTACGATACAACAATAGATCTCTATCATATCATTCTTCTTTCTCCTATTTAGTAGTGTCAGCAGTCCCTACTTTCTCAATCTGTCCTTATAACCTACATTTCATAACCTCAATATCATCATATTTGTAACTTTTCTTTGCATACTTTCCACAGCTTCTTCATCCGCTCGAATTCAGGACAAAATCTGTGCACAGTATTTCAGGTGTAGTCATATCAGGACCTTGCAAACAGGCAAAAATCACTGTTTTCCTTACATGTCAATGTTAGCATTGCAATTATCCTCTGAGTTGCATTCACAATTGTTGCTATGTGTCCTTTGAACTTCAAATTCCTATCCTCAGAACTACAAATCCCTAGCCTTATCAGTTTCTCCAAGAATAATTCAACTGATATAACATGGAAATTTTGTTATGCCAAAATGCATAATTTTATTATTATAATTACAATTGTAATTATAATAATAAAATGCATAATAAATAATAAAAATATTTATAATATTTTTATAATTGCATTTTTTTATTATATAAAAAAATAATATATAATAAAAAAATGCATAATTTTATTATTATAATTATAGCTATTTAGCTTGTTTTTGTTTAGGAGTGTCCCTTATTTAAATACATTGGCTATCAATACTCAAGCAGGGTATATATATTTTTAGGGCATTATTGGTGAGTATAGAAGGCAATTAAGGTAGAATAAAAGAGGGTGGAAAAATTTGGTACATACCTTTTTTGATTCTACGATGTCTTCTTTATATCACCAGGATGTATACAAAAGGTGGAAACAAGGGCAGAATTAACACTAACAGCATTAGTGAGAGACCAGAGAGCTCTGCTAGTCCAGCAAGAGGAAAGCTTATTGCATTTTATTCTTATGAAGTCTGTTTGGAATTGTTGATAACTTTTTTTACACCTGTTTCAGACTGAAGTGTAAACCAGGAGTTTTTGATTTCAGCCACTGAACATATGATGCATTTTTATCATGAAGTGTAGAGGCACATTTTTAGAGACCCACTTGGATAAGGGGTTTGTAATGGAGTGGGAAATAAAACATTCATTCCAGTGAGGATTATTTCAGTTATTACTAGTTAAATTCTAGAGGTTATCCCAGTTGGCACCATTGTAGTGCCATAAGTATGTAGAGAAGATTATCAGGGAGGAGAATGAACTAAAGAAAGATTATGGTTATTGTGCCAAGAGGAGAGCAGATATCCACAATGTATTTGGAGATAGAACTAGCTAAGAAAAAGTCCAGAGTGTTGGAAGAATGACAAGGATTGTCTGTTATTCTGGTTGGTAAGTTAATTATTTGTGTTAGATCACAGCTGATGGCAATTAATTCAGCTGGGACATGTAGTTTGGATGAGGAACTTGTGCATATAACTCTCACATAGGTACCCAGACTCCAGTCCAATATGGCCTCAGATAGTGTCCTTGTACACTGCTATACATGGACTACCTCCAAGCACAAATTTGCAGAGTAAGTAGCAGCATTATTCACCAGCTGATCAGTAAGCCTCCAACAGATGCATTACCATCAATTTCGTGCAATATCTGGCAGTCATCCAGCAGAAAAAAACTTACAGCTATTCTCTCAAATGGAAAAGAACTGGCTTCCTCACTGAATAAGTGAGTGCAGAACAATCAAGGAGAGACAGAAACTATTGGCCTGCATATCTTAGCATTATCAGCAAACAGCTGAACATCTGTCAGATGCTTCCTAATACCATTAATGTATAAACTGAACAACAGTAGTCAAAGGACTGATCCCTTGGGATATTACACAATTGGTCACCTTAAATCTAGCAGATTTACAACCACCATACACCACGTTCTAATACCTGTACATCAGGTATTAGAACGTGTAATACCACATCTAATACCACTCACTCATACAATTCAATCAGGAAGCCTCCAACTATAGTAGTGTCATCAACCAACATCATCCTTCCACAGTCATTCTTTCTTCTACTTACCCAATATTGAAAGAACTCACTAGAATTTTTCTTGGCTCAATTGGTTAATTTCTGCTCATAATGACTTTACTAACCAAGTCACCTTCCTGTACTATTCATGCAACACTGTTCCTGTTACTATTCATGTAACATTATTAAGAGTATAGGAGTACATTCCCCTCCAGTGTTTTCTTCTTTCAGAGTTCATTCATCCATTTTACTCCTGCAACTTATTTCGTATTTTCACCTTTAAAATACAATCAGACGCTGCTGCTGTTAAATAGCTTTTCATCAATGGCCAACAGCATCTGTCTACTTTTCACTCAACCTATCTTTTCATGCTGTATCGCATAGTTGCTTTTGGTTCCTAAGCTTTTTATAATCACTGGGTCTGTAGTTCCACATACATCTCTTCTTCACAGAGGTTCTCATATGACTAGCTACAACCCAGATGAACACCTCATGATCATTCTATGTTAGGGAATAAAAGATCCATTCACAATCTCTGATGATATGAACTCTTCTAAGAATCTATTCTCAACCCTCATGTGCTCTTTATTACATATTGGCCAAGATTGCTGTTTCTTAAGAACTCAAAAATTTAAATCTCTTCATTCCTAATGATTAAAAGTTATTTTCGACCAAATGAACTATGGAAAAGATAAGACTTCAATTGGGTTTATATAGGTCAAATTTATTTGAAAATAAGTAAGAAATACCGACAAGTTTCGTCAACTTGGCTGTTTGGCTTCTTCAGGGTAAAAAAATAATAGATACAGAACAACTTAAACACTAAAACTGTTCATGAAGGAAAGAACCGAATACAATTGTATTTTTTACAAAAAAACAGAAGACCGCGTATATCACATGCATGGAGCGTGTATATGATGTCAACTGTTGTTATGCAGGAACGTTCTGTAATTAGCAGCAAGATTTAATTCTTCATGCTTAAAGATCTTATGAGGGTCTTCCAATTATCAGGCAGAATTAATCTTTGGTTTCTATTAAGGTTGTGTTTAGAAAGGATAACTGTTATGGCTTTTTTTATGATACGGGAGCAGAAATCTTCCTCTAAGTAGGACATGGAGTTTTTGTCCCATTCTATGGTATGGTTTGTCCTGGAGAAATGAAGTGCTAACCCCGAATTGTCTTCTCTGTTATTGCTTAAGTCTCCTACGTGCTCTTATTTTTCTGATTTCCAAACTTCTAGAGGTCTAACCATTATAGTTTAATCTGCATGAACAGGGAATGTTATAGATGCCAGCATATTTGAAGAAAGAAAGACTGTCTTTCAGAGATCTTAAGAATTGGCAGATAGTCTTTAAAGGTTTAAAAGTCACTCGTATTCCATGTGGCTTGAGGAGTGTAGCAATCTTTTTGGAAACTGCCCCAGTATAAGGAATTGCGATGGTGGAATTATAACATATTTCTTCAGATTGTCGTTGTGGGGGGGGGGGGGGGGTCACAGAAAAGTATCTTATGAATCAATTTTCTTGGGTAACCATTGTCTATAAGGTTTTTTGATATCAGGGATAGTTCATCTTTGAGATCTTTATCCTCTGTAGTGATGCGAGAGGCCCTATTTTTTAGCATGTGTACGATGCTTAGTTTTTGGGAAATGTGGTGCGAAGATGTGAAGTGCAAGTATCGACCTGTGTTGGTTGGTTGGTTTGCGATAGACTGTAAGGCTGATGGAGGTATCCATGGATATCCATTTGTTTCTTAACTAAAGTGTCTAGGAATGGTAATTGTTTATCCTTCTCAAGTTCTAAGGTGAATTTTATTTTGTAATGGAAGGAGTTGATCTTGGTAAGAAAATCAAAAAGATCCTTTTCTGTGTTTTTCAATATAATAAAATTATGATCCACATATCTCAACCACACTGTGGGTTTAGTGTCTAATTGAGACAAAATTTCACTTTCAAATTTCTCTATAAAGAGATCTGCACAAGAGGGCTGCCCATTGTCTGTTAATTGTTGGTAGATCATTTGATTCCATAAGAAAAAATTAGATTTTAAGCAATGATGGAAAAGAGAAGTAATGTCTTGAGGAAAGAGGTTTCTCAAAATGCTGATTACTTCATCTACTGGAATATTTGTAAATAATGATGTAACATCCAGGCTTGCAAGAATGTCTGTATAGGAGATCGAGATGTTCCTCAATTTTTCAACAACATGTTATGAATTTCTCAAAAATTCACAACATGTTGTGAATTTCTTATGTAGGTATCCAAATTACAGATGTGTGCCTTAAAGAGACCTGTGCGATGTTTCGATAATAAGTATATGGGAGAATTAATTCCATCAACTATAGGGCGCAGCGGTATTCCATTTGTATGAACTTTGGGAGAGCCATATAGACTCGGCGTTAGTGGATGCAACGACTTTAATCTTCGTTTTAAGTCTGTTGGCAGGCTGTCCGTATTACGCAACAAGTTGTTTGTATCATTGTGATTTTTTCCTGTGGGGTCTGAATCTAAAACATAGTAGGTAGATGTGTCAGAGAGTAAGTCTGTTCTTTTCCTTGTAATCTCTGGTGTTTAAGACAACTGTAGAGTTCCCTTTATCTGCTTTTAAGATGATAATTTCTTTATTTTTCTTCAACTTAAACATAGCACTTTTTTCTAACGGTGTGATATTTTTGTTCGAGCTCTTGAAGAAGAGAGAATGATAGCACTTTTCAGTCTGAGATCATTTGCTATGGGTTCTGGTAATGATGAAACCGCCTTTTCTATGTTACATATAATGTCCACTTTAGGAATTTGGTCAGGGGAAATGGCAAAGTTGAACCCTTTCTTAAGTATACTAAATTCCAGTTTTGTTAAAACGTGACTGGAGAAATCGAAGATTACTGTGTTGTCTGGCAGATTAGGTCTTGACATAACTTTTTTCATAAAGAGCATTGAATTTTTCAATTTGGCTTTGCTTGCTGATAGAAAAGACCTTGTGAAAACTATTATTTATCATTCTGTTTAAAAATGACCATAGGTTTGGTCTATATTGCTGGAGATGTCTTCATATATGTGATAGCATTGCATATCTACTTTGCTTAAGTCAAATCTAATATGTTGTATACGCTTATAAAAGTGCTAAGGATGTTTTGAAATATATTTGTTTGGCGCTTTGTGAATGGAACCGTTCTTTCATAATGAGAAACTTAGGAATGATATCATAGTTTCTGTATCTTTTTAAGAAAGTAAGGTGATTAATCAGTTTGGCTTTTTTGCATTTAAGTTGCTCAAATCTACGTACATGGTGCTTTTTTCCCCCATGGAGACTATTCATAATGATTAAAAGTTATTTTTGACCAAATGAACTATGGAAAAGATAAGACTTCAATTGGGTTTATATAGGTCAAATTTATTTGAAAGTAAGAAATGCCGACAAGTTTTGCCAACTTAGCTGTTTGTTTTCTTCAAGGTAAAAAAATAATAGATATAGAACAACTTAAACACTAAAACTGTTCATGAAAGAAATAATTAAATACAATTGTATTTTTTACAAAAAACAGAAGAACATGTACATCACACGCATGGATTCTGTATCTATTATTTTTTTTATCCTGAAGAACCAAACAGCTAAGTTGGTGAAACTTGTCGGTATTTCTTACTTAGTTTCAAATAAATTTGACCTATATAAACCCAATTGAAGTCTATCTTTTCCCATCTCTTCATTCCTATTAATACTGTCATAATTAAAATAATCCATAATGATCACTTTTCTCTTTCTCATTAAGCCAGTTGACCTATACCTTTCTTTGTCTCCACCCTCCACATTCCCTAGTCTATAGCAACATCTAACTAAATATTTCACCGTATCAACCTCTAGCTCATGCCACACTGCTTCAAAACAACTGCCATTATTTTCCTCTTCTATCTCAAGCTTGTGTAGACATAATTCTTCTGCTATCATCAGCAACACCTCCTCTCTTTCTTGTGCTTCTCATCTTCAAAAAAAAAAAAAAACATATTATTATTATTATTATTATCCCAAGACTCTATGTAGTAAAAGACTCATCTAGGAGGTCCTTTTATCATATACATAGCTCATCACCGTGCCTTAAACACAGTCAAATTCTCTGCAGACACCATACACTCAGGCAAAGCATTCCAATCATTCACAAATCTACATGCAAAAAACCAGCTCGCTCCCTTGTTCACACCCTCCTTATAGAGCTTCCAGAGATGACCTCTGGTTTTCCCCCTGATCTCCCACCATTGCTGTAAAACCTCTCCAACACTGATCCTATAACAATCTCTTACTAACTTGTAGGTCTCTATCATATTACCCCTCTTCCTCCTTAGACTCTGTAAATTGCATCTTCTCAATCTTTCCTCATATTCGACATTCCAGAGATCAGAAACTACCTTAGTAAGTCGGCTCTGGACCCTTTCCAAGATCTCTTTGTCATTTTGAAAGTCAGGTGACCAAATCTGTGCATAGAAGTCCACGTGTGGCATAATCAATGCCTTATATGTTGCAACAAGAATCTCATTACTTCTACAAGTCAGTGTCCTCCACATCAATCCTAGAATTCTTTCTTTTGTCTTCATAATTTTAGCAATTTGTCCCCTAAATTTCCAATCCTAATCAACTCTCATCCCAAGATCTCTCATTACCTCCAACAATATATTCCCACCAAGCATAAATTCTACATCCCATCTCTGTTTCCTAAATATTAAAACCTTGCATTTTGCAATCTTGAACTTTTATTAGCATTCTCTTACCCATTCACTCAATCTATTCATCTTCTTGTAATGTCAAAACATCTTCTCTACTCTCCATAGTTTTTTCAAACTTTGCATCTTCTACAAACTGAATATCTCATTCCAAATCTTCGCCAATATCATTAACATATAGGTTAAACAGCAATAACCCTAAAACAGACCCCTGAGGCACACCACTAGTGACTTTCTTCTTCCTGCATATTGCTCTCCCATATGCAACTTGCTGATACCTATCAGATAGCCAGTCTCCGATCCAATGCACCAATCTAATATTCAACCCAATCTGCTCTAGTTTAACTATCAACTTATCATGCAGTAATAGATCAAAAGCCTTTGTAAAATCTAAGTATACTACTGTGTATCCCTCTCCTCTGTCTAAGGAAGCTGTCACCTTATTGTAATAAGTATGTAGATTACTAAAACATGACCTTCCTTTAGCAAATCCAAGGTGTCCATCAAAGATAATACCATTGTTGTCAACTTATTTCTGGGTCCTAATTCTCACCAGCTTCTCCAACAACTTAACCACAACACCTGACACACAGATAAGCCTATAATTTGATGCCTGAGTTTTATCACCTCCCTTATGAAGTGGCACAATCTTGCCCATCTTCCACTCCTTTGGAACTCAACTGAGTGCAAGACTCATTAAAAAAATATGTCAAGGCAGATGTCAATTCCCTGGTACATTCCTTCAGAATATGTGGTGATATATTATCAAGTCCCACAGCCTTATTAATATCAAGTTTGCTTAATTCCCCATACACCTCTTGCTCACTTATAGTCAGTCTCTCCTCCCCATCATCAACTGTTCTCAATCTGATTCACAAGCATGAAAGACCTTTATGAACTGCTCATTTAGTATCTCCACTACATCTTCCACAGCAGTTGTCCTTATACCATTTTCTGCAATCAATGTCATCCTTCCATATTCATTCTTTTTTCTGCTACACAGCTACATATTGAAAGAACTCCCTAGGATTCTTTTTGACTTCATTATCTAACTGCTGCTCATACTTCATTTTTGCTACCCTACCAACTAAGTCACCCTCACTGCCTGGTCTTTGTAGACCTCATGAAATTGGTTATTACCACTTCTCTAATGCTGCCTCCATAATGTCTATTTTCTCTGTATTGCAGGCTTAATCTCATCATTCATCCATTTCACACCTACCTTATTTAACCTTCTGATCCTTGGAATACATTTAGACATAGCTTCTACTAGATAGTTCTTGAATATCCCCCCAAGCTACACTGATCTCTTTTCCAGCTAACTCCTCATTCCATGCTACACCTGCAAGCTATCTCCTGAACTCTTCATAATCACCAGCCTTGTAGTTCCACATATACGCTTTTCTCACAGAGATCCTCACACTGCTGGTAATCACCTCATGGTCACTATCACCACCTGGAGGGTTACTTGAAACTGCATTTATAATTACATCCTGTGATGAGATGATCAAATCCAAGACCCTCAATTCCTCGTGTGTTCTCTGTTACATACTGTCTGAGGTAGCTGTTCCTCAAAAACTCAAGAAACTCATTTTCTTTACTCCTAGTTGCTATCTCTTCATCCCAGTCTATATTGTCATAATTAAAATCACCCATAATGATCACCCTTTTCTTATTTGCTTGGCTAATAAGATTATACATTTCATATTCACTACCATCCACATTACCAGGTCTATAGCAACATCCAGTTAAGTATTTCATTCTATTCACCTCTATCTCACACCATACTACCTCAAAACCACTGGCATTATTTCCCTCTTGCATCACTAATTTGTATGGACATAACTTTTTCTCTATCATCAATAGCACTCCTCCCTCACTTTTTACCCTTTCTATCCTCACAAAACACATCTTACCCTTCCATCTCTATTCCTGTCAAGATGTTGACCTCATACAACCATTCTCACTTATTCCAACAATTTTTAAAATTATTCCAATAATTTTGGGGTGAACCATTCCACTTGCCTTGTTTCTTACATTTCTAGCATTTGAATACAAACATGGCAAGTTTTTCCTGGATCTATAGCTAGTTCAACTGACACCACTTATTTGATGTGACTGCTACATGCTTAACTTCAGCCATTTCTTTTTCTCCTTATTCATCTTTGAACCTTCTTCAGATCCAACTGATTTCCCTTGATCCCAGATCATCCCCTTCCCTTTTTGTCTACACATGCATTCACATCCTCTTGGAGCATCTATCTTTCTCATGCTGTGTTCCTCTGTCCACCTTGAGCCTCCCGGTTTCCCTGTCTGTCTTGCACACCTGTTTTCTTATTCTCTATACTCATGCCACTCACTTCTTCATTCACAACCACTTCTTCAATCTCTCCTGTCTTACTCTTCCATTCTTCCACATTACTTACCAAGTGATCAGATTCATTCTCTGCACTCACTTCTCTACCTTCTAGCAGCAGTCCAAGCAACTCACACCAAAACCACTCAAATGCAGTCCATTTCTCCTATACAGTTCACACTTCGTCCTTCAAACTCATTCCACACATTAACGAACTGCACTCCTTTCTCCTCACACATTTCTGCTAACATATCATTCATAATCCTTGCTCTTCACCTCATCTCACCACTGTCAGAACTGTCAACTACCAATTCTTTTGCTCGCTTACTTCTCATCTAATGCTTCAATCACTCTACTCATTCTACCTCCAGTTAAACATACTTTATGCATCCTGTCATCCAGCACACCTTTAATAATTGAATCACCATACAACACCACTTGCAGGTCTTTCATTACCTCTTTTATACCAACATTATTTGTTTTCATCATTTTCACTCTTCCATACATAACTCGAATTCTCTTAACTTCATCATCTTAACCAAATGATTTTTCGAATCTGGCATCCCACTTTTGCTCTCATTCATTCTTTCGAATTTTCAAACTTTAGAACCTTGTATCATACACAATTGTTCACAGTCAATGCCGCTTGTCACCTTATCTTTAACTGCACTTTGTTTTGTAACTTCTGCGGCAATTGCATCACTTTTGTCTTTCTTACTATCAATTGTTAAGTTTCTCAGATTGCTTGTTCCCTTTTTCAAAACTTTAACATTTTTTTGCTGCTCTTTTACACCATTCTATTCTATTAGACGAGCACCCATCCTCCACACAGCATTCTTGCTACTAACACTTTCAGTTATCAACATATTAGCACTCATCAAATCCTCATTCAGCTCCCACTTTGCACACACCCTCCTTCCATCCACCTTAAACATCTTTAGTTTATCTATAAATTTTAATTTAATTTTTAATTTAAATTAAATTTAAAAAAAAAATTTAATTAAATTTTAATTTAATTTTTAATTTTATTTAATTAAATTTAAATATATAATTTAATTAAATTAAATTTAAAAAAATAAAATTAAATTTAAAAAAAGTTTTTTTGTTTTTTTTTTAATCAGTAAAGCATTAGCAAGGAAAATGTCTTATGGGAAGGGTGCATCAGCATATTACATCTTTCAGATACCGTACATGCCTTTCAGAACCATGACTATTTCTAATTTTTATAGCTATGCTTATAAAGTGCTGGAATAATGTAGAAATAAGATCAACCAGATAAGAATGTCCGGTTAAACATTTTACTACTCACTGAAATAGACCAACAGAGGGATTCTCTTCCTGTTCTGCAAAACATCCTTTGAGACTAAAAATAACCTGGCAATATTTCTGGACCTGAAAGTAGATTGAGATTCTTCTTCTTTCCAAATTATTTTTCCTCCCTATCATTTCCCACTCTTTGCTAAGATTATTTACTTTTGTCTTCAATCTTTTTATACCCCAAGCTATTTATAACTCTTTTATTCTACACTGAAGAAACAAAAAAGTTTCTTCATTACTGAAAATAGTTTAAATTTTCTCTGTGATAGAAGACAATTTCTAGGCAATTTCCTAGCCATTTTAAACAGATGTGACAGGATTTTCTTTTGACTACTTGAGTTTTCCCACAAGCTATGATCAAGGAACATGCACGTAACAGTTGAAAGAGATGAAGGATAGTAGTCCCTGCTAAAAATGCAGACAGACAGACAATGAAACTATTGATTTTAAAAGCAAAGTCAAACCATTTAAAATGAAACTGGTCTGGCTATGCAGCTATAATAAAAGCTACCATCTGTACTATAGTCTGGATTGCCAAACAGAGAAAAAGGTGGAGAGACAAATTATTTCTGAATAATCAGAAAGAAAACTGGATGATGATGATGGCCTGTGTGATAGAATTATCAGCCATCCACATCCCTATGCCCATCAGTGGGATGTGGGTGGCTGATAACAACTACAAACAGAAAAATTATTTTTATTAGCATTTATTACAATTACTCAATATCAGTTTATTGTACCTGTATAGCCAATAAGTGAAGAGGCTCCCATCTTTGAATTTCTCCTCCATATCAGTGTTACAGCTGTCTCAGTAACATTAACAGCTGTTGGTTTGCTAGGAGATCCTGGAAATGTGGATGAGTCAGGTGTCCTATGGAATATTACATTGGGATTTCTGGGAGCTGAAAATAAACAGAGGAATGGAAAAAAAAAATTATAGAACTTCAATTTAAAAATTGTAACTATGACTGAAATTTTGCAAGTTCTGTAGAAAATGGGATAAGGACTGAAGAATTGCATATGAAAAATTTAGAAGTTAGGAATAATCAGAGATGTAATTCCCTTCAGAATCTTATATAAGTTTTTCTACTCTTTACCTACTATGATGTAATATATTTGCAGCAATAATAAAAAAAAAATCCACAAAATGACTGATAAATCAGTGCACTCTTTACAATTTTAGAGTACCTGGGATAAATAAACCCCTCCTAAGGAAATTCAAACATATGACCTTCCATTCGCATATGTCACAGCAATTCATCTAGAGGGGAAAAATGTAACTGCAAGTGTAGCCTTATGTAATTTTAAGTAAAGGAAACTAGAAAACAAAAACCAAACAAGGTTAAAAAGGTTATAACTAAGGAAATCTTGCATAGTGGTAAACATAATCAAATGAAAATATTTCCAATGATATGTAGACAGGCTTAGGTGTTGTGAGTTACTCATCTTAAGTGTGCTGTCTAAAACACAGCAATACAAGAACAAAGTAAATAAGTTATTTATTAAGATTTATTATTAATATTTATATTATATTATATTAAGATATATTATTAAGATTTCTAAGATTATTATTTCATATAAATTTATTCAGTGCTCCTCACCATGATAGTTTTACTTATTCTATTGTCTATTTTAATATTTAATTTGCCATCTTCACTAAAAATCATGCCTAAATTGATGAAATATTTTACATGGTCTATAGGTCTCTATTGAGAATGCAACTGATACTTTCTATGTTTCTGCCTAATTTCACAGTTTTGATATTTTTATTCCAAATTTTCATGCTATATTTGTTATTACAGCTGTTATGCAATTTAGTTATAGACATAATCAATTTAGTTATCGTACATCATTTATATAAAGCAAAGAGCTAAGTTTGATATCTCTGATAATAATATCTAGCTTAATGCCACCTTCTTTCATAATGTGATCCATATAGATGATGAATAAGAGCAAAGATTATGTGCATCCTTGTCTTACCCATGATATTACATCAAACCATTTTCTTGTATTTCCTTCAATTCTGTCTACTGACTTACAACTTGAATGCAGACTATACATAGCTCAGTATAATGTTTCATTTAAAACATATAATTATAGTGTTTTGAATAGCTTTTCTTTGGGCACCTTGTCGTATGCATTTTCCAGATCTATGAAACTTTAGTACAAATACTTGTCATATTCACATGATTTTTCAGTGACAGATTATCTTTATGACAGACGATCTGTCATAAAGTGAAAATCTGATTCCTTTCCTTCATGCTTACAGAGTGATCAGGATACATCTTCAAAACGACATGGTAGTTGGAAACAACTACCATGTCAGAGTAAAACTTTAGTTTAATATAAACCAAAATAATCACTCGACATTTCGACCTTCACGTTAAGTTCATCATCTGGAGTATACACACACACATATATACAAAGAAACAAGCTGCACTACAATCTACATGGTATGCTGAAGTCACATTGATTTGGTCAACTGTTAAACTACTGGCCTGACCTCTGGTGAAAAAAAAAAAAAACTTACTACATCAAAGCTATAGCCATGGATGAAACTATGGATTAAAGAAAACTAATTATCTATTAGGTTGATGATGATTAGTTTCCTTTCATCCATACGGATGGTAGGGGCAGCTATGCTACTATACCAGGGGAGTGACGGAGCAAGGTGGTGTCCCATTGCTTTCCTTGCCATACTATATCCTATGGCTGTATCCTGTAAGTTCATGGGTCCTGTTTGTAAAATGAAAAACCCCAGGATAAACTGGGGAAAAAAAGCCTACTGTCCACGCCCAAGACGAGCTAACTTGGCTATGGCTGAGGAAGATCCTTCAGCTCTTCACGTCTCTGACGGGAATCAAACCTAGGACACTCCTTCCCCAGGCAGATGGTTGAGAAGTGCATAGCCACTAGGCTAACCGCAAGGACATCTATTAGGTTATATACATCTTTAAGGCCCACCTTTGCTAATTAGGTTGTGGGGGCAGCAGCTGCAAGAGGAACTTAATGGTCACGATCCTCCACCACCAAACTCAGATGTTCTGGTGGGACTCCCAAACGTGTCCACCCAAGGTTTTGGATATAATCTATCCAGCAAGTCCTTGACCTTCCACGTGGCCTCCCACCCTCTGGCTTGGCAAAGAGGGCCTGCTGGGGGAGCCGTTCTTGTGACATTCTGACCAGGTGCCTGTACCAACATAACTGTGATCTCTCAACACGAAGCAACGATTGAGTATTTAGGGTTTCCTGAATTGCAGAGCTTCTGACTCTGTCGAGTCCTGTCAGCTCCATAACCCCTCGAAGGAACCTCATTTCAGCCACTTGGATTCGTGTCTGCATTCTTTCAGTCATTACCCAACTCTCATAACCATAGGTGAGGATGGGGACATAGACTGCATCGAAGACAGCTAGCTTTGCCTTCTGGCTTAACTCCCGCTTCAATACTACCAAACGGCCAAGCTCCAGCAATACTGCGCTTGCTGAGTCAATCCGAGTATCTAGCTCTATGTCTCACTTTCCATCACTTGTGAATATGGACCCAAGGTATTTAAACTTCTCCACCTGCCTCAGTGGGACTCCACTCACATGTAGAGTGCACTGGGATGGTCGTCTTGAGACCACAAATGTTTCAAGTTGAAAGTTTATTTTTCACTTGGTTAGACTATAATAAATTTAGTTTAATCCTTTACCCAAGTGTGAGCAAACAAAGTGTGCACCTGAAAATATCTTCAGGACTGGGGTAAGGTAGTACAACACTGGGCAACTCGTAGCAAAGATGGACCAAGCTAACATCACTCCTATCGCAGTATCTCCTATAATGCAAAACACATCTCCTTGTGGATATGTATAATGTTATGGATTAAGGGAAGGGCCACTATCCAGACTAGTTTTGACCTTTATTGAGGTCTCTTCAGTGGGAGCCAGGCCCAGAAGTGGGGATACCAGGCAGAAGAAATGGCGAGGTCATCTTTACCTATAGGAGTTGCCAAAAAGGTGTGCCACCTCTTTATTAAATTGCTCTGGATTTAGAGAAAGATGTTGAAAGTTTATTTTTCACTTGGATAGACTATAATAAATTTAGTTTAATCCTTTATCCAAGTGTGAGCAAACGAAGTTTGCACCTGAAAATATCTTCAGGACTGAGTTGCCCGGTATTGTACTACCTTACCCTAGTCCTGAAGATATTTTCAGGTGCAAACTTTATTTGTTCACACTTGGATAAAGGATTAAACTAAATTTATTATACTGGGCCTGGCTCCCACTGAAGAGACCTCAATAAAGGTCAAAACTAGTCTGGGTAGTGGTCCTTCCCTTAATGCATAACATTATACATATCCACAAGGAGATGTGTTTTGCATTATGGGAGATACTGAGATAGGAGTGATGTTAGCTTGGTCCACCTTTGCTATGAGTTGCCTGGTGTTGTACTACCTTATCCCAGTCCTGAAGATATTTTCAGGTGCAAACTTTGTTTGCTCACACTTGGATAAAGGATTAAACTAAATTTATTATACACAAATGTTTCAGTTTTGGCCACACTGATCTTCATTCCAACTTCTGTGCAAACAGCTAGAAACCTTTCCAGGGTTTGCTGGAGGTCATCTGTGGAAGAGCTAAGCAGAACTAGGTCATCTGCAAAAAGCAGACGTCCAATGCTCCATCTTCCAATTCTGACACACTTACTGCCTCGGCTGTGCCTCTCAATCCAGTCCATAAATATTATGAAAAAGAGGGGTGACAGAACAACCCTATTATCTATTAGGTTACAAAATTAAATTAAATTAAATTAAGCTAAAGAGCAACATGTTCACACAAAAAAATTTTATTCATATAAGTATACATATAAATTAAAACAAACCAGTATGGATGGTGGCCAATAAAACCTGAAAAATTACATAAGAGTCCTAAAGTCAGGGTTTGCTGGAAAAGTTTAAGAACTAAGTGGACTGAATGTGTGCCATCCAAATTCTTGGGATTTATATGTCAAAATTTCACAGGCTTCTTTAAATTTCTGTTCATACCAGGTTTTTATATGATGTAAAGAACAAGTACTTTTCTAATCAATTTGATGTAGGGTGTTAAGAGTGTGATATGAGAGGCCTGCTTCCCCAAAATTGTTAAATTTAATGTGTCATGTTTTTATTTATTATTTATTTTTTATTTATATTATTTTATTTTTTTATTTTTTACGGATAGGGATCGATGTATCCAATGGGAGGAGAAGAGCATAACACTCAGCAAAGATGATTTATTAGTCAGTTTTGACATTTCTACCCTTTTTCATAAATGTCCCAATCAGTGACAGAATTCTTCTCTTACACAACAAATTTCTGCTTGATGTTATGCCTCTCTTTGCCCACGTACTACAATCTGGTTACTTCGTATGGCAAAATACTTTTTACCTATAAAAAGACGGTACAGCCATGGGTTCACTGCTATCTCCTCCCCTTCCCCATTGGTAACTTTTATATGGAAACTTTTGAGCAACATGCTCTAGATTCCTTTACTTTAAAATCTACAGCTTGGCTTAGATACATTGATGATGTTTTTGTTATCTGGTCACACGGCTGCCAAACTGTAAACACATTCCTTAGCCACCTGAACAAACAACATAAGCGCATACAATTTACTATTGAAATTGAAAATCACGACTCGCTTCCTTTCCTGGATACAATGGTCACAAGTCTTTCCTTCGCTGTTTACTACAAGCCTACACATACCAGCCAACATATGCATGCTAACTCATATCACCACTTTTTAGCAAAAACTTGAAGTCATTAACACCCTCAAAAACAGAGCTAACAATTTGCTCTAATGAACAAGCTCTTAAGCAAGAATCACAAACTATTAGCAATACATTTATAAATAATGGCTATAGCACAAATACTATTAATAAAGTTCTTCATAAAACTTCATCAAAAAATCATGGTGCTAGTGTCGTAATTGAATGTAGTGGTCGTTTTGAACTATGCTAGAAAAAGTGTTTTTAAATTAAGGTGTAGTGAGGCTTTTTGTCTCAAATTGTGCTGCAATTGTGCTTCAGCTCGATACAAGTGTCATTCAGTGGTGTTATTGTTAATATAAACTGTTGTTTATGTTGTGTTTTCGTTACTTGTTTGTTGCACTACTTCAGTGTCTAAAGATGTCTAGCTCTGCCTTAGATTTTTCGCAGTGGATACATTGTGGAAAATGCTATATATACACACCGAAAAATGTGAAAGATATGTGGACTATTTGGGTAAACAAGAAGAATGAAAATGTTAACGTATATGAAAAGTGTGTAGATTAGAACGATTGGGAATGGAAGCAAATGTCAGGACAGTAGCAAAAGAGCTTCACCAGGAGTATATGAAAATGAAAAGCAACCTTCATCTCCTGCAAGAGAAATTGGAAGTGCTCAGTAAGGAGGTCCAGGTAATTAAGACTGAGTTAAATGTATTGAATAGAGAAATTAGGACTATGGAGATTACTTTAGCGGAAGTAACTAGAATAGTTTTAAGTAAGGGAGAGACTAATGACTGATGAAGTAATGAATAGTATGGAAGTGATTGGGAGTCAACCGAATGAAAGCACAAGAGGTCTAGAAGAAATGAGATATTGTGAAAGTGAGGGAGTAAGTAAAAGAGTGTTGAGGGAAAGTAATGAAACTGGGAGAGTCATGCTGAATAGCGTAGAAAATGAGGCCGTAAGTGATGCTTGTTTGGGTTTGAATTTATGACTGTATAATATATGGTGATTCAATGATTAAGGGTATGGAGAGCAGTATGCCTGAGGAGTGCTTGTCTGGTAAAACAATAGACAGAGTGACTTTAGCAATAAAGAGAGGGCATGATTCAGAAAAGATGATAGTTATGGTGGGTACAAATGACCTGAGTAGTAGTATTAATCAGGTAGCAAAAGATTTAAGAACATTGTTACATATCGTGAAGAAGAAAAGTGTCAAAGGGAGGATAGTGTGTGTGTGCTGCCTCATTTTGACAATTATGAGTTAGGTAGACAAGCAATGATAATGAATGATATGATTGCAAGAATGTGCAAAAAAAGAGGTCCGGAATTTGTTGATGTCTGGAGTATGTTTGAAGGCAAAACACAGCTGTATACAAGAGATGGGTTGCATCTGAACATGGAAGGTCATAAGAGTTTGAAGAAGTTACTGTTTTCTGGACAAGTTGAAGTAAATGGGCAGGAAAACTAAAATTGAAAAGGTTGAGTGTAAGAGGGAGAAACTTATGCAGTGAATGTATATTTGTTGATCCTTTTTCACAGAATAATTTGAAGAATAGAATGGATAAAAATCAGCATGGGACTACTAAAATTAGTAGAATGTATATCAGTTCTAAAGCTGGTACAAGATCTAGAGGGAATCTGCAATTTTTGTATACCAAAATGCAAAAAGCATTCGAAATAAGAGGGAAGAATTTTTGGCACTAGTCAGTGCAATCTCACCAAAAATTGTAGGCATTAGTGAAACTTGGCTGTCAGCAGAAGATGTGGTGACTGGAATTGAATGTGATGGGTACAGTATTTTCAGGGAGGATAGAGAAGATAGAACAGGGAGGAGGAGTACTGTTGATGATTGCTGATGAGTTGCAGACAAAGAAAGTACTATATTAAGATGATAGACATGTGAATGATAGTTCATTTGAGATGATCTGGTGTGAAATAGTGACTAATGCAACCAAATATACAGTTAGTTGCTGCTATAGGCCAGGGGGTGATATTGAATTCATGCATCAGCAAATTAGTACAATGAGTGCAGGGTTAGTGATTATTATGGGGAATTTAATTGTGGTGATATCAATTGGAAGGAGGAAATATCACGTGGCACAAAGGAAATGGAATTCATACCTAAGAGATAATTACTTGAAACAGCACATAACTGAAAGGACTCGTGGTGTGAGAGTGTTGGATCTGGTCATAGGTTCAGAGGACATATGCATAAGTAAGGTGTCCTCGTTACCTCCAATTGGTAAGAGCAATCATGTGGTATTGACTTGGGAGTTTGCAAAATTTGTGGATTTCTCTCTTAAGAAGAGTTATATATACAGAACTACAGGTTAGGTAATTATAACAAGCTTCAGAGTGAGCTTACAGCTGTCTCATGGTAGAACATATTGCAGGGGAAAGATGTTAGCAGTGCATGGATAAAATCAGCGAATATCTGAGGAAGGCAATATCAGAATGTATTCCCATGATCAGGAAAACAAACAAGATAGGTGTTAGATGGATGAGTAGTAGTATCAGGCTTGATCTGCAAATAAAAGAAAATGTAATGGAGAATTTACAAGGAGAAAGCGATCAGTACACCCATGACCAGTACAAGGCTCAAGATAGGAAGGTTACCAGCATAGTAAGAAAAGATAAATCAGATTATGAGAAGACCTTAGCCACGAAGATCAAAGTTAATCCCAAAGTGTTCTTCCACTATGTGGCAAGTAAAAGGAAGAATGACTTTAGAAGGATAACCTTAGTTGGTGCTGATGGTATTGAGGTGACCAATTCAGATGTAATAGTAGAGTTACTGAGTGATCACTTTTCAAAACTCTACCACCTAAGTGAGGATATCTCTGTTCCTGTAGAAATAACTAATGTGAGAATTAAAGTTAATAAATCAGAAGTACTTAGTATATTGCAGAATTTAAATGCAAACACTGCTGTAAGTTTAGATGGAATATTAGCTCGAGTATTGCGTAAACGTGGAACGCATCTTACTTGGTTATTTAACTTAAGTTTGAACTCTGGTGGTCCCTAGGAAGTGAAAGGAAGGCAAAGTGGTTCCTTTGCATAAAGGTGGCTCTAAGACTGTGGTAGTTAATTACAGACCATTCACCATCTCTGGAGTAGTGGTAAAAGTATTGAAAAAGTTGGTTAAGGTCAGAAATCAAAAATAGGCGGATCAGAATGTGATACTCTATAGGAGCCAACATGGTTTTCTTAAAGGTCGATCCTGTCTTAGCAATTTATTAACCTTTTATAATAGAATGACAACTGAGATGGACAAGGGAATGGCTACACAGTGATCCTTCTGGATTTTGCTAAGGCTTTTGACAAGATATCCCATGGAATACTGTTGTGCAAATTAGAGCAGATGGAGATGGATACTAAACTGATATAGATAAGAGAATGGCTCATGGAGAGATGCAAGAAAGTAGTGCATGGAGGAGCAGAGTCCAGGATGAGGCGGGTGACCAGTGGTGTGACTCAGGGCTTTGTGCTTGGGCCATTATTGTTTAATTTGTACATATATGATATAGGAAATGGTTTGAAGGGAGGATTCAGCTGTTTGCTGATGATACAAAGTGGGGGTAGCGCATTAAAAAATCAAGCTGATGTTGAGAGTTTGCAGGATGATTTAAATAAGCTGGAAAAATGAACAAAAGGTAATGGATGTCAGTTCAATGTATAAAAGTTATGAATTTTGGGATTAAAAGATTACCAGCTGTGTACCACATTGATGGAATGGTACTCCAAGAGACTGATGAGGCTAGGGAGATGAAGTTCAGAGGACACATTGCTAAGGTGTCCAAGATTGTGCATAGGATTACTTGGTTATTGAAGAACACACTAACAACCAGAGATAAAGAGGTTATTATTCCCCTTTATAAAGCATTGATACTTCCACATTTGGATTACTGTGCTCAAGTTTGGTCACCTGGATTACTTGGAGATGAGGAGGTTGTGGAGAGGGTTCAGAGGAGAGTGACTAAGTTGGTGAGTGATGTAAAAAATGCTCCCTACATTGACAGACTGAGAGCTTGCAGATTGCAGAGATTAGTTGATAGGTGGAGAAGAGGGAGATATGATAGAAACATTTAAATTACTAAAAAGTTTTTATAAGATTGATGCAGGGGAAATATGTCAGCTGTGGGATAATGATGGGAGAACAAGCGATCATTCCTGGAAATTAAGGAAAAGTGTAGTTAGCAAGGGTGTGAGAACTAGATTTTTTGCTTGGAGGGTAGTGAATGAGTGGAATGCATTGCCTGAATCAGTTGTCCCGCATTGAGTCTACTGACTCCATGGAGATACCCGTAATTATAATAATATTTATTTTTTCACATTATGTCTTGCATACATATAATAATTACATTATAAAATTATAGAAATTACAAAATTTAAAAATTACATACATATGATAACATTATTATTTTTTTTAATTCAATTATTTTGTTTTATTAAAGTTATGATTGCATATTATGCATTTACAACACATGTTGTTATAGTTTTTTTTTTTTTTTAAGTGAATTTCATACAAACTTTTCCGTTTATTGTATAATGTGTTAATAATAGTTACTATAGATGGTAATTTATAGTTTACAATTGGATAAGGTTACATTTTTAATAGCATTATGGAGATATTCAGTTGTTTGCAGATGATGCAAAGTTGGGACAAACCATAAAGAGTAGTGAAGACGTTGTAGTCTTACAAGAAGATGTGAATAAATTGAGTGATTGGGCATGGAAATGGGGATGTGAGTTCAATGTTGCAAAATGTAAGGTTTTAAAATTTGGAAAACAACGATGGGATGCAGAATTTATGCTTGGTGAGAATATATTGTTGGAGGTAGAGGAAATAAGAGATCTGGGGGTGATAGTGGATAAGGATCTAAAATTTTGGGGACACATCACCAAAATTGTGAAGACAACACAAAGGCTTCTGGGAATGATGCGGAGGACACTGACGTGTAGAAGTAGGGAGATTCTTGTTCTGTTGTATAAGGCTTTGATTAGGCCACACATGGACTATTGTGCCCAGATTTGGTCACCGGGTTTTCAGAAGGACAAAGAGATGTTGGAAAGGGTCCAAAGGCGACTGACTAAGGTAGTTTCTGACCTCTGGAATGTCGAGTATGAGGAAAGATTGAGAAGATGTAATTTGCAGAGTCTGGTGGACAGGAGGAGGAGGGGAGATATGATAGAGACCTATAAATTGGTAAGGGGTTGTTATAGGATCAATGGTGGAGAAGTTCTACAGAGAATAGTGGGAAATCAGGGGAGAACCAGAGGTCATCCCTGGAAACTGTATAAAGAGGGTGTGAGAAGGGGGGGGGGGTGAAAGGCAGGTTTTTTCGTGCAGAGTTGTGAATGATTGGAATGCCTTGCCATGGTGTCTGCAAGGAGTTCGAGTGTTTTTAAGACACGGTATGATGATATGTGTGTGTGATAAAAGGACCTCCCAGATGTCCCTTCTTTGACTCCATGAGGTCTTGGGGTAATAATAATAATAATAGTATAACAGTAAGTTATATATGTTTTACAATTTTGGCTTTTAACGTTTTTAACCACTGTAACTACAGTACTTCAATGTAATAAGTAATTCTCTTTTTTTTCCCTGTTGATCTCAGTTGAGATGTAATGTCTCAGCTTGCATCCTCAAAGCTTTTTTAATAAGCTTATCTGAGAATGACACTGGTTAGATTTTTTTTTTATTGATTTGATTGCTGTGTGTTGGAGGTAGGCTGATGTTTTGGAGGTCAAATGAATGATCTGAAAGGTCTGATCAAAGTGAAATTGCAGGTATATTCTGGTGTTATTGCATCTGTCTTGATGGGTCATATTTATTTTTATTGTGGTCTTCTTTTTGAACAAATTAGGAGGTTTTTTTTTTTTTTTGGCAGCCTTTCTATGTCTTCTGAGCTTTTAATTTGTATTGGCTTTGAAGTTTGTGACTTCCTCAAGTATATCTTGGCATCCACAAAAATTGGTAATTTTT
This sequence comes from Typopeltis vanoorti, assembly GCF_054136105.1. Taxonomy (NCBI): domain Eukaryota; kingdom Metazoa; phylum Arthropoda; class Arachnida; order Uropygi; family Thelyphonidae; genus Typopeltis; species Typopeltis vanoorti. The sequence goes on from NC_143552.1 coordinate 34,319,717, forward strand.
TTCTGTTTTTGCTTTTCTTGCTTGGTACAACAGATTCTGGTTGAATGGTGTTAATTATTCAGATAGGAAGATTGGTGTATTGTCTTGCAATGGTTTCAAGTCCTTGGCAATAATAATAATAATAAAATAATATAGATTACAATAAAACCATAGCTATCCCATACATCAAAGGGTTATCAGAAAAAAAATTAACAGAATTCTACACCGTTATAATCTTGATGCCACTTTTAAACCACCTATAAAACTAAAAAACATATTCAACTCCTCTAAGGATCCTCTCCCCATTGGCTCACCCTGGAGTTTATTGTATCTATTGCACTTATATTGGGGAAACTGGACATACAATCTCCCTATCTATAAAAAAAAGAACACAAATGAACACATTAAATTTAACAATTTTGTGGAAGCAGGCCTCTCAGATCACATTCTTAACACCTTATGCCAAATCAGTATTGGATGGTGGCCAATAAAAGCTAAAGAATTGCTCAGAGTCTTAAAGTCAGGGGAAAACTTGAAGAACTAAGTGGGTTGAATGTGAGCCATCTAAATTCTTGGGATTTTTATGCACCATTATTGTTAAGATTAGGTCGGTTAATCAAAATTTCACAAGTTTTCTTTACATCATACAAAAACCTGGTATGAATGGAAATTTAAAGAAAACGTGTGAAATTTTGATTAACCGACCTAATCTTAACAATAATGGTGCATAAAAATCCCAAGAATTTAGATGGCTCACATTCAACCCACTTAGTTCTTCAAGTTTTCCCCTGACTTTAAGACTCTGAGCAATTCTTTAGCTTTTATTGGCCACCATCCAATACTGATTTGTTTTAATTCATATGTATAATCATATGAGTAAAATTTTTTTGTGTAAACATGTTGCTCTCTAGCTTAATTTAATTTAATTTAATTTTGTAACCTAATAAATAATAATAATAACAGGATTCTAGCTTTGATGTAGAAAGGTTTTTTTTTTTTTCTTCACCAGAAGTCAGGCCAATAGTTTTAACAGTTGACCAAATCAAGGTAACTTCAGCATACCGTGTAGATCATAGTGCAGCTTGTTTCTTTGTATATATGTGTATACTCCAGATGACTTTAATGTGAAGGTCGAAACATGAAGTGATTATTTTGGTTTATATTAAACTAAAGTTTTACTCTAACATGGTAGTTGTTTCCATAATTTTTGAAGATGAAAATCTGATCTTGACAACCTCTATTTGGTCTGAAGCCAGCTTGTTCTTCTCAAACTGAATAAATAAGCGTGAATTAGTTGGTCAAAGATCAAGGATGATGGTTGTGTTTTTTGATTCGAAAGGCATTGTCCATTTTGAATTTGTACTATGTAGTCAGATGGTAGACAAAGAGCTGTACGAGGAAGTTTTAGTGTGTTTGCGGAATGCTGTGTGCAGGAAGAGGCCTGAATTGTGGGAAAATCAGACTTGGATGTTGCGCCACAACAGTGCGCTGGCTCACGCATCACTCCTCATCCACAGTTATATGGCAAAACATCACACATCCATTGTGCTCCATCCACCCTATTCTTCGGTCTTAGCCTCAGCAGACTTTTTCCTGTGTCCCAAACTTAAAACCACTTTGAAAGGACGTTGTTTCCACAGAGGAGATTTAGGAAAATGTGATAAGAGAGCTGCATGCTATGACAGAAAGTGCATTCCAGGAAGCATTCCAACAATGGAAGAAACGTTGGGACTACATTGACAACAGTGCTTAAAATGTTGTAAAATGAGCAATAAAGTCTCTATAGCAAAAGTTCAGTCTTTTTTTGAACATGCCTTGTATGTGGTAAGTGGAGATAAAGGTGATTGGGAAGATGTGGTGAAGAAATCACAACCAACAAGTGGCTTGGATAGGACTGGTTATAGATCTAAAAATGAATTACCGTGTTTGTTTACAAATGTCAGAAGTATCAGAAATAAGGGAGATGAAATGGTTTCACTGATTGAGTTTATTTGCCCCAAAATCATTGAAATAAGTAAAACATGGTTGAATGAAGATGATATTCTAACGGTAATAGAAATGGAAGGATACAGTATTTTTTGCAAGGATAGAAAGGACAGGAAGGGAGGAGGCTGCTGATGATAGCAAGGGAATTATATCCACATAAGGTAGACATCAAAGAGGGAAATAATCATAATGTTATGAGGCAGTGTGGAGTAACGTGGAGGTACACAGGAAGACATATTTAGTTGGATGTTGCTATAAGGCCTGGAAATGTGGAGGGTGGTGATGAAGAAATGTATAACAACTTGAATTAGTGAACAAATGAAGGATAATTATTATGGGTGATTTTAATTATGGTGGAATAGATTGAAATTAAAAGACAGCATTTGGGAATAAAGAAAACGAATTTCTCAAGTTCTTGAGAGATAGCTATCTCAGGCAGCACATAAAGGAGGCATATGAGGATTGAGAGTTGTAGATTTCATAATTTCATCACAGGATATAATTGTGAGTGGGGTTTCAGACTTTCCTCCAGTTTGTGAGAGTGATCATGAAGTGATCAGCTGGGTTGTGGCTAGCCATATGCAAACATTTGTGAGGAAAGGATATATGTGGAATTACAAGGTTGGTGATTATGGCAAGCTTAGGAGGGAGAGCTTGGAGCTATAGCATGGAACGAGGAGAAAGAAATACATAACAGACATTTGTGTGAATGTATTCCGAAAGCCAAAAGGCTGAATAATGTGGAGTACAAGGATAGATTAAGAGAACGTAAATTGAAAAGCCTTGTGAATAGGAGGAAGAGAGGTGGCAGGGTATGATTGAGACATACCCTATTCAGGGGTTGTTATCAGGGTGAGGTCGAAGTAATTTTTCATAAAATGGGAGAAGGGATAGAAAGAACCATCACTGGAAACTGTATAAGGAGGGTGTGAACAGAGGAATGAGGAGGAGCAGGTTCTTTGAATGGAGAGTGGTTGGTGAGTGGAATGCATTGCCTGAGTATGTTGTAAATGTAGGTACATTTAATCAATTTAAGGCACAATTGAATGAGCATTGTGTGCAATAGGATGTATCTCCCATGATGATGATAATAACAAGTTATTTAAATTAAGGGAATAAAAATCCCTTATTATTTTACAGCCGGTATGCAAAACTCTAAGATAGAAAACTATGATCTAAGAGTTTCGTGCTGCGAACTATCGGCGAATCCAAGCATAAGTGACCACCTTTTATCCCCTTAATTTAATTAACTTCACCAGAAAAAAATAGCCGTTTGGCTTTTGCATCTTAGTTATAATAACAAGTTATATTGTTTTGTAATACTGTTAAAACCGTATATAACGTTTAATTGTGGAACATTTATGTATTCACAATACATTTTATTTATATTCACAGTATTGATGACAACACAGAATAATAAGAAAATAATATTTATTAACTTATTTGCTGATATTTTCTGACTGTCTGCCCTGCCTGGATACACTAATCATACGGCTTCCAGATGGTTCCTTATCTTTTTCTGTTTATAGAAACCACATATACACGGGGATATTTCACAAACAGTCACACCATCATCCAGCTCAACAGTATAGTATCCTAAAAACACTAACTCACAGAGCAAGAGCTATTTGTTCCAATGACAATGCTATTACTGCTGAACTCACTCAATTACATCACATCTTCTTAGCCAATGGCTATAATCTCCATAGGATAGAAAAAATACTAAATGCTCCCCAGAAATCTCCTCCATTGCCTACCACATAACTATTACCATTCCATACATTCAAGGCACATATGAAAAGATATCCAGAGTGCTCAATAAACATCAGCTATGCATTGTATTTATGTATCTTATGTCAAATAGGCAACTCTAATCTATTCACCTAAGGACTAACTCTCTTCTTTATCTCTTATTATGGACAGACAAGAAGAACTCTTGACATCTGCATTGGTGAACATAAAAAATACATCCAGCACTATCATTATGGCAGGTCAGATTTAGCAGACCATGTCCTGAATACCACTTCACACAAGATCAATTGGAAGAAAACAAAACTGCTACATAGAAGTCATAAGTCAGAGAGATTGTTTTTGTAATCAACAGAAACTTTAAAACTTACTCCAAACCTCAACAAGTATGGGTATATAAATTCCAAAAATCTGGGAGACAGTCATTTTAAGATCTAATTAATATTTGTTTCTCTCTTTTTTCAACATAGATGGCACTTAATTAGGACTAGTTCTTTGTATTGTCCGTTTTAATTTTTTTTTTTTAAACTAGCCCCAAATTTGTTATAACAAAATTTGTTATACAAAACAACAACAACAATTTGTTATACCAAATTGTTGTTGTTTTGTATACTGTGACAAACTGTTTTTGTGCTCTGAAGATGTTGGATATAATACCAGTGAAATATCTGCAAATAAGTTAATAAATATTATTTTTCTTATCATTCTGTGTTATCATCAATACCATGAAAATAAATAACATGTATACAGTTCTGTGTAATTTTATTGATTTTGATAGCTAAGACTAAATCCATAGTGTCTGTTGAGATTGCCATAGGTTTAGATGTTCAAATCTGTGTGGTTACAGCTTATGGTGAATGAAGCAAAATGGTGACCTCATCAAGAACCACATGAGGTGCAGAATGAAAATCAAATGCATGAATGGTACAAGGTTTTCTAAGATGATTTGTTGTTGTGAATGTAATGTATACATGGAAGAATGCAGAGGATACATTTGTGGAGAAACTAAATAACAAAAGTGAGATGGTATGGATCTGCAGAACGTGTGGTATTTTATTAAAGGAGATGAGAAAGAGGAATGAATATTAGAATGAGAATGGTATCAGTAAGAAGAGTGAAGAAGAGAATGAGTGTCAAGAATGTAATTGTATGGCAAGAGACAGAAGGAACTATGTGTTAAAGCTGGGAGGACATCATGTTGGAGGTTTAATGGAGTACTGACAGCACTAAAAAAGGATTAAAAACTAATTTTAATGCTTGCAATATTTCGTCTCAGTCACTGAAACATCTTCAAAGAGTACAAATAATATTTATAACGCATACACAAAGACAACTCAACATAATACTCAATGAAACACATGGGTGATTCTAAAGTCCTATCTAGGTGGTGCGCCCTCTGTGGGCAGTGATGGCAGCCTAGGATGTAAACTGGTACCTCTGATGATTATTAATCAGACACCATCTGTTTAGATGAATACAACTGATTACACTTCCTTCCAGCAGTAGATTTTTTTTTCTGATTATTCAGATGGTCCATCACTCTTATACAGTTCCATTTGTCCCTCATGCTCATTCCACACAATTAAAAACTGCACTTGTTTCTCTTCACACATTTCTACTAAGATTCCATTCAAGATCTTTGCTCTCCACTGCAGCTATCACTGCTACACCTGGGCAACACACAAACTGATTTTGCTTTCACACTGTTGTCTTCCACTTTCCTCAATAAGTCTCTGATATTCATCCTCACATCCTTCCTATGCAGAACCAAATCATTCATTTTCCAATGACAACCACTAACTCCCTCGCATTCTTACTTCCATTTGCAGCACCTCAATCATGTTGTTCACTCTCTCTCTCTCTCCTTCCCTCTCCCCTGGAAAAACAGACCTTTTCCACCCTCTTATCCCCTGCACTTTTTATAATAGAATCTCTGTATAGTGTTACTTGTTACTCTTGAGTTATTTGCTACTTCTTTTTATCCACTATCTTTCATTTTATTATTTCACACTCTTTCATTTATATCCACCATACATCTAATTTCATTTTGCATAGGCTTCATCTCATTTCTGATCTTAATCATTTCATTCTTCAATTCTTGTATTCCAATGATCAATCAGTTTGTAAAATACTGATTGTGAGGACAGACTTTGCATGATTCCTAAACATAAACACAGTATACTAATGCTTCATGAAGAGGACACTTTTCGACACATAAACACTGCACCACATTCGTGATAACAGCCTGGGTGTGCAGTCAAAATAAATACACCTTTGAGCCCTTTGAAAAGATGAATATATGGTGCAGCGGGTCAAATTCTTAAACATTCTAGTAGTTTTAAACCACTCAGAAGGCAAAGTAGGGCAAGTGCTAATTCAATAGCACCTGCAGGCTGTGACTGGTTATTGTTTCAACCAATCCAATCGAAAGTTGTCATTTGTCACAAGTTGCTGTATTTGTTTTCTGAGTGTCATCTGTTTTGCATGCATGAAGTGTGAACTGACATGGTTGCTAAGTTTTTATATATTATTATTATTATTACCCCAAGACCTCATGGAGTCAAAGACTCATCTGGAAAGGTCCTTTTATCACACACACACACACACACACACACAGCTCATCATACCGTGTCTTAAACACACTCAAACTTCTTGCAGACACCACACTCTCAGGCAAGGCATTCCAATCATTCACAACTCTGCACGAAAAAAACCTGCCTCTCACTCCCCTACTCACACCCTCTTTATACAGTTTCCAGGGATGACCTCTGGTTCTCCCCTGATCTCCCACTATTCTCTGTAGAACTTCTCCACCATTGATCTTATAACAACCCCTTACTCCTTACCAACTTGTAGGTCACTATCATATCTCCACTCTTCCTTCTCTCCACCAGACTCTGCAAATTACATCTTCTCAATATTTCCTCATACTCAACATTCCAGAGGTCAGAAACTACCTTAGTCAGTCGCCTTTGGACCCTTTCCAACATCTCTTCATCCTTCTGAAAACCAGGTGACCAAATCTGGGCACAATAGTCCATGTGTGGCCTAATCAAAACCTTATACAACGGAACAAGAATCTCCCTACTTCTACACGTCAGTCATTCCCAGAAGCCTTTGTGTTGTCTTCACAATTTTGGCTATGTGTCCTCTAAATTTTAGATCCTTATTCACTATCACCCCCCAGATCTCTTATTTCATCCACCTCCAAAAATATATAGACAAGTTTTTAATATATAACTTTCAATAAATTTATAACTTTTTTGCCCATATCTACAATGGTAAACAATATTGTAATTGAAGAAGATAAGCCTTGTCCTCCTCTTCCAAATTTTACACCTTTGAGTAATTCAAATATACCAACCAAATATAGCATTCTCCTTCATGATTGTTTTCTAATGTACAGTATCTTAAAACAAACACATTGTCCTCCACTCTGCACAGATTTAGTTACAAGTAATTGCATTAGATCAATTAAGATGAGCACTGATGTGCTATATACTCTCGAAAACTTTCATACATCGATTAAAATGCAATCATACGGTCAAACTGAATTTTGTAGCACAAGCTACATAAGTCATGACAGCACACCCAACTGAAATGGCACACAACACTACTGATATATATATATATATATATATATATATATATATATATATATATATATATATATATATATATATATATAGTTTGACCATGGAATGCATTGCCTGATAGTGGACGGGTTTAAAAAGTGGAATAATTACAGCACAGCACAGTACTGATGGAGTCTTGATCAGGAATGTCTAGTAGGTTGTTATAATAAGTTTATTATTAGCATGTTTGTTATAGTGAGAGTGTATTGTATACATGAATGTGTACACACATACACAAAAACAAACTCACACAATATAGGCAATATGTATTATTAAGTCTCGTAAATGACTAATCAATTCTAAAAGAAGATGATTTATAACTCAGAGTGATACAGATTACCATCTTTTAGTGTAATTCTTCCATATTTGGCCGACTATATTTTAATCTAAGATTATTTATATTTTTTTAGTAGACACACAGCACTCCTAAAAATGGTGAGACTGCATTTTCCAGTTTAGAAAACAAGTCAAACTTTAAACTTTATGCAAATAACAAGTGAACATAGAAGATATTGTTCCCTTCTATAAATATGTCTAACTGTATATTAATGGCAACTGTATATTTTCTTATGCCAACAGAGCACTGACAATTACTTATTCATAATAAGAATCTCATACTTACATTCCACTGATAATGAAGCACTCCATGAAGATTCCCCACTTTCACTTGAGGCAGTGCATGTATAAATACCAGAGTCAGAAGGCTGAAGATCTGAAAAATTGCCATAAAATGTTGAACAAAAAGCAGCACAGTCAGATAGTTATTACTACTGCAAACAACATGAAAGATAATGCTTGTATAACTTTTAATTATTTCACTTTCTGATTAGCATAAACAGCTGTGCATTATGCTATGGACAATTTAATATTTATACGAGGAAATTATAATAAGGCAGGATAAGAATATTATTCAATTTAATTACTAAATGAAAGGAATTTAATTATATGTATGTCACATTATAAATTGCACAACATACACAGTGCAGTCCATGAGTTTTAGGACAAAAATGATTAAAAATCAAAAACATGTGAAAAAGAGAAGGGGAGAGGGAAGAGAGAGAGAGAGAGAGAGAGATAAAATATATTTGTTATTCAAAATACAATCCACTGGCAACTACACAGGCTTCCATTGTACAGTTTTTTTAAGAACCACAAAAAAAGTCCACTTGTTCAAATGCCTTTAATTCATCAGTTACAAATTTTTGGATGAGTGGAAAATTACAGATCAGTGTCTAGCTTTCAGCTGCATTTTCAACTTGGGTAATAGAAAATAGTTTGGAAAAGATAAATCTCATGAGTAAGAGGTGGGGACACTTTTGTGTGTCAAAAAGTGATGAACGTTTGCAGCTTTGTGAAGAGATGCATTATCATGCAATAGGAAAAAATCTCACAACTGGAATGTGGTCGGATGAACTTGTTGAATGGGGTTTCAGGAGAAGATTCATGACTTTTTTTTATAAAATTCCACATTCATGTTCTCCATTCCAATACAAATTCTTTGTGCACCATTGTTTTCATGTGTGAGTTTTGGAATCTCATTTCTTCAGTCTGTCTCACCAATCTATTCAAACCTCTGATGCTTTGTTTCAGGGTCATATGTGAAACACCAACTATCATCTCCCATAATGATTTTTTTGAAGATATTTTTGTCTCCAACCATTATCACAATGATGTCCTGACAAGACATAACTTATCTTCTTTTTGCTCAACTTAAGGCAAATAAGACAAAATGCGCACACAATTTCCTCTTCCCAAATCTTCATTCAGAAACAATGCTCTTAGGGATGTTTGAAGCCTTCACTATCATGTTTGAAGCTATCATGTGTGATGCGATTCGACGATCACATGCTTCTCAGTGACAGCAGTAATGCTTTCTGAATTCGAGGAGATGTGGGGCAGCCACTTCTCTCATCATCTTCAGTCACGAAATTGCAAATATCACCAGATGACATTTAAACCATTTCTAGGGTTTCTGTAGAAGAAAAACCTGCATTAAAACAAAATTCAATTGCAATTCTCTGGTTCATTTTTCATATCCATAATGTACAAAGAAAAGCACTTGACAGTACACATAACTTGCACACTACTGAACATAAACTAACCTCACCCTCTGGGGTTGTGGATGTTAGTTAGTATTATTATTATTTATATGGACACTCCATGGAGTCAAAAGATTCATCATGGGAGACCTCTACTCTATCCATTAACAAATACCTATCATACATCTCCTTAAACCTATTTAGTGTTGGAGCACTTATAACCACCTCTGGCAATCCATTCCACTCATTCACCACCCTCCAAGAAAAGAACCTAGTCCACACACATCCTTACTAACCACTCTTAGATAGCTTCCAAGTGTGACCCCTTGTTTTCCCCTACTTGCCTTGTATTAAAAAATTTTTCATGTCAATCTTATAGTATCCCTTTAGTCACTTATAGGTTTCTATCATATCCCCTCTACTCTGCCTGTCAGCTAAATTCTGCAACCCCTCCACACACTCTCAATCTACCCTCATAGGGAACATTCCAATCCTGTCACCAGCTTGGTCACTTGTCTCTGAATCCTCTCCACCATTTCCCGATCCCCAAGAAATGCAGGTGGCCAAATGTGTGCACAGCAGTCAACGTGGTTGAATCATAGTCTTATAAAGAGGGATAATAACCACCTTATCTTTACTAGTCGATATGCTTTTCAATATCCAAGTAATCCTCTGAGCTATTTTGCCAACTCTTGCAATATGTTCTCTGAATTTCAAATCACTATCCACCATCATCCCCAGATCCCTAGCCTCATCAATTTCTTGTACTACTACAACCGATGTGATACAAAGTATGTAATCTTTCCATCCCAATGTGCATTACCTAACATTTTACGACACTGAATGACAACCACTCCTTTGCCCACAGTGTCAATTTATTTAAATCATCTTGTAAGATATCTACATCACCTGTCAACTACTGCCCACCCTAGTTTTGCATCATCAGCAAAAACAACAATGTCCCCCTTCAAATCTTCTGCTATATCATTAATATACAAATTAAAGAGTAGTGGTCCTACTATAAAGCCCTGGACACTCCACTAGTCACCTTCATTTGCCTTGATTACATCAAACACTACCCTCTGATGTCTGTCTATCAGTCACCCTCCTATTCATGCCACCAGCCTCATATCCATTCCCATTTTATTCAACTTATGTAACAATTTTTCATGCAGTATGCTGTCAAATGCCTTTGCAAAGGCCAGAAGTATCATGGTGTAGCTGTTATATTTTATTGAGCTTCATTCTTTAGAACACAACAAGTTCATCCTGAAGTCAATGTGCCATCACGGATATGAATCTGAAACATTTTAATCAACTAAAATAAAATTAAATATATTGTTATCTGACTCCATGACTGTTTTTAATATATAGATTGGATATAGTTGGAGAATAACATACTTTGAGCAAATCAAGTTCAATAAAATATAACATTTACAGGATTAGTTTTGACTTTGATCTCTCCATGTTGTATTAAAGTTTATATTTATTTTTTTGATGAATAGAAAATCGATTCTGAAAGTGAGAATGAAGCTGTTGTTGATACAAGTAGTTTAAATGTAATTAAAGATAGTGAATTTTTTAAAGCAGTTAATCCTAATCTTGTTACTCCTACATTTTCAGGAGATGATAATGAAAATATTCTATAATATTTTAAATATGCAGAGAAACTTAAGGATATAGGGAAAGTCTAAATTTCATTGGTTAATTATTCTTAGAAATAAGTTAGTAGGAAAAGTTAAAACTTTCCTGAATACTTCACCTGTGTTAAGAGACACTATAAGATTACAGTGCATTTAAGGTTTTGTTAATCTCAGAATTTTCCAAGGTTAGAGATGCAAGTGTCCAAACTTATGGAAGTTACATCAATGCACTCAAGGTAATAAAGAAACAGTTTCTGAGTATTAGAAATATTATAAGATCGCAAAGTATAGCTCATAAGTTAAGTGTCTCAGCTGATGAGAAATCACACTTAGAATGGTTTTCATCAGTTTAGAGTATGTCTAAAAGATGAATTAAAGGAAGTAGCGTATGAATAAAAAATTTTAAATTTAGAAGAATGTTATAAAGTTATTAGGGAAAGAGAGGAAAGGCTTAGAGATGTACACCAATCCTTGAATTCAAAACAAGTACATTATTTACAGTAGAATAAAAAAGTTCTATTACAGGATTAATGTAGCATGTAATAGCAAAAATAAAAGTCAATCTCCTAAGTTAATTAAAAAGGAGAGAAATGTTATGAGAAATTTTAAAGATTCAAATTAAACTAAGGATGTCAATGCAGAAAATAGTTCTAAAGCAAAATCTGTAGAATCTTATCCTTTCTTTTAGTGTTACATGGTGATGCATTCATTTCAGGAAAATTATGGCGACTACAACCATGTTAGGAATAATTACTTTAATTTCCCACTGTTTCGACTTTCATAATAAGTCATCATCTGGAGTATACACATATATATACAAAGCCAAGCTACATTACATTTCTAACAGTAAGCCAAAGTGACAATGATTTGATCAATCATTATTCTCCTGGCCTGACCTCTAGTGGAAAAAAAAACAAAAACATCAAAACTATATTCTACTTATAACATCATCAGAGAACAAATTCATATAGATAGTTCTGATACAGCAAAGTGGTAGCCTAATCATTAATTTAACAAGAGTGTTATATTAGAGCTACGATCCTGGATTGCTTACAATCCAAATAATAATCAACTCTTAGAGCAAAAGGTTAAGTGGATAGAATATGTACCATCCATATTCTTGGGATTTTTACATCCCCATTTTTGTTACGATTAGGATGGTTGATAAGAATTTCACATAAATTTATGCTCCCATACATTACGCTTCCTTAAATTTATTCTTATACCACATTTTGGTGAGATGTAAACAACAGATGCCTTTCCAGTCAATTCTATGTAGAATAGTCAGGGCATGATCAGAAAGGGACAGATTTACCATAGTTATCAAATGAAATATGCCATTTATGTTCCTTTTTTCTGATAGGAATTATGCATCCTGTTTCACCTATATAGGGCAAATGCAGGTGCAATGAATACGGTATCCTCCAGGGTGGAGAAAGTGGATCCTTGGATAAGTTGAATAAGTTTTTCTAATTTTGAAGGAGGTTTAATTATTATTACTTGACACCTCCAAGGCGTCCAAAGACTCAATGAGGAAGGGCACATACTCTACAACTCTCCATCTCCACCACTCAATCCACCAACTACAATGCCATCTACTGCCCACCACCAGCACTAGTATTCTCACGGAAAATCACAAACATCCATGCCCACGGCAGGATTCGAACCTGCAGCATTTTGGCTGGAGAGCAGATACACTAACCACTTGACCAACCAGGCTGGCAAAATACGTTGCCAGGGGTATTAAGGTTGTGTTTCTGTAGTATTCTGTTTATTTTATCTGATATAACTTTAATTTATGGAATGGCTACAGTTTTATTGTAATCTAGTTTATTTTTAAGTGGAGTTTTATGAAGATTTTTTTTGCTAGAATTATGTCTGTATTCACGGTATTGCTGATAACTTTTAATTCGTGTTTAAGTGCTTCTTCACTGGAGAAAATCTTCAAAGCCCTGTTTTTTAGTGTGTTAATAACACCTAGTTTTTGTGTTGGGTGGTGGTCGGAGTTTGTGTGTGTGTGTGTGTGTGTTATTATTAACATCCGATCTCCATGGAGTCAGAGACTCAACATGAGAGGTACGCACTATTGCACACAATACTCATCCAACCGTGCCTTAAAATGATCCAGGGTGTCTACATTCACAACACACTCAGGCAATGCATTCCACTTATTAATCACTCTCCATACAAAGAACCTGCTCCTCACTCCTCTGTTCACATCCTCTTTATACAGTTTCCAGCTATGATCTCTTGTTTCAACCCCTCCTCTCTCATTCTATTAAAAATCTCTTCCATGTCAACCTGTTAACAACCCCTGACTAGCTTATATGTCTCAATCATATCTACTCCTTTTCCTCCTATTCATGAAGCTTTGCAATTTACATTCTCTCAATCTGTCCTTGTACTACAAATTCCAATGATTATTGACAACCTTTTAATCACCAGCATTATAATTCCACATATATCCTTTCCTCACAGAAGTCTGCCCATGGCTAGTCACAACCCAGGTGATTACTTCAAGAACACTCTCACAAACTAGAGGGGAAGTGTGAAACCCCCACTGATAATTACATTCTCTGCAGAAATAATCAGATCAAATTCTCGCTTCCTGTATCCGATTCTTTACAAACTGCCTAAGAGTGTTGTCTCTCAAGATCTCAAAAAATTCATTTATCTTATTCCCAAATGCTATCTTTTCAATCCAATATATGTTGCCATAATTAAAACCACCCTTCTCTTGTTCACCAATCCATGTTGCTTATACATTTCTTTATCACTACTCTCCACATTCCCTGGCTACCTCACACCATACTGACTCAAAACTATTGGCACTATTTACATCTTGCATCTCCACTCTGTGTGGATATAATACACCTGCTATCATCAAAAGCACCACCCCACACCTGCTTACCTTCCCATAATTACAAAAAGCACCATACCCTTCCATTTCTATTCCAGTCAGGATATTTTCATTATCCAATATGTTTCACTTATTCCAACAACTTTTGGGTGAATAAACTTGATTGACAAAACCATTTCATCTCCCTTATTTCTGATGCTCCTGGCATTTGTAAATAAACACTGTAATTGTGCATGAAGAGTGTTTGCCAGGAGGAATGATAGAAAGGGTGGTTTTGGCAGTTAAGAGAGGTGAAAGGGTGGATGAGATGATTGTGATGGTGGGAACAAATGACTTAAGTAGTGTTGTAAATAGGGCAGCGAGAGATATGAGATTCTTGCTTGAGGTGGTATGAAAGAAGACACAGAGAGGAAAGATAGTGTGTGTGTGTGTGTGTGTGTGTGTGTGTGTGTGTGTGTGTGTGTGTGTGTGTGTGTGTGTGTGTGTGTGTGTGTGTTGCCTAGGTATGATAATGACGAAGTGAGCAGAAGAGCAGTAATATTGAATGACATAATAGCTAGTGTGTGACAAGAGAGGACTGGAATATGTGGATGCTTGGAGTGCGTTTGAGGAGAGAGAGGAATCGTATGCAAGAGACCACTTACATTTGAACGAGGAAGGACGTAGGCATCTTGAAAGATTGCTGTTCTGAAAAAGTCAGTGTGTCCCAGGGAGGATGGTAGCAGGGGTGGCCTCTTGTGGGAATGGGTACTTAGGAGAAGAGGGACGACATCAGGTAACACTGAGTCCGCTGGAGTCTAGAGGGGGATAATGCTGGATATAGAAACAACGGAATTTATATACTATATACTAATGCCAGGAGTATCCGGAATAAGGGAGAGGAATTGGTGGCGCAGATAGCATCAGCCTGGCCAAAAATTATTGAGATCACTGAGATGTGGTTGACAGAAGAGGATATAATAACAGGAATAGAAGTTGCTGGGTACAGCATTTTTCGGTAGGATAGGAAGGGAAAGCATGGTGGTGGAGTACTGCTTATGTTAAGTGATGACCTATGTCCTCTACGAGTGGAGACTTTGGAAGGCACTGACACTAATGATTTTGAAAGCATATGATGTGAGGTAGAGGTGGGCAAGATAGGATATTTAGTGGGGTGTTGCTATAGACCCAGGAGTACAGAGCGTGCGGACCAGGAAATGTTTAGACAGTTGAGTTTGGCAAAGAATGATTGTTATGGAAGATTTTAACTACAGTAGAATAAACTGGAGAGAGGAAGATGTATGTAGCAATAAGGGAATGGAATTTCTGGAATTCTTGAGGGACAAATGTCTTAGGCAACATGTAATAGAGGGAACAAGAGGTTCAAGAGTTTAGGATTTGGTTATAGCATCAGAGGAGTTGATAATAACTGAGATGACATCTCTCCCACCAGTTGGAGAGAATGACCATATGGTTTTGACTTGGAAAATGAATAGACATGCAGGCGTATCAAAGAGATGGAAAAGTATATGGAATTATAAGGCAGGTGATTATAACAGTCTAAGATATCAACTTGGGGAAGTTTCATGGAAGGAGGAATTGGAAGGTCGGGATATCATTAGCGCAGGAGAAATTATAAAAGAATATTTGTTAGCAGCAATGGTAAGTTGTATACCATGAGTAAACAAGAGGACACAATTTGGAGTAAAGTAGATGACAAACAATATTAAACAGGAATTGCATGCAAAAAAGAGGCTGTGGAAGAGATATAAGGAGACAGGTGAAGAGAAGATGCATGAAGAGTATAAGACACAGGCCAGAAGAATGACTAGTATGATAAGAAAGACGAAACTGGAATATGAGAGGAGATTAGTCCTAAGATCCAAAGAAAATCCTAGAGAATTTTTTAGATATGTGGCCGGTAGGAGGAAATATGACCGTGGAAGAATGATATTGTGGGATAAAAATGGGAATAGAGTGACTGATGCAGAGGACATAGTGGAATTGTTCAATGAAAACACTTTATTGGAGTATTTCATCCTAGAGGAGTCGGTTTTAATGCTAGAGGGATAGGGCTGGTTCGAGGTTTAGAGGTACAGGAGGAGAGTGTGTTTCAGATACTGAGTACTCTGGATGTCAGTAAAGCTGTGGGACTGGATGGTATTTCACCACGAGTTTTGAGAGAATGTGCCAGGAAACTGACAGTGCCTTTAACCTGGCTTTTCAATGAAAGTCTGGCTTCGGCAAAGGTGCCCAGGGAATGGAAGGAAGGTAAGATAGTGCCACTGCATAATGGTGGTAACAGACTGGAAGTGTCTAATTATAGACCAGTCTGTGTGTCATCAGTAGTTGTTAAGATCTTGGAGAAAGTAGTGAGGGACCGCATACAACATTGGGCAGATGAGAGTAATGTCATCTGTGAGAGTCAACATGGATTTGTGAAAGGGCGCTTTTGTTTTAGCAATATGCTAGCCTTTTATAATAAAGTTACAAGAACATTAGATGAGGGAAATGCATATACTGAAATTTTCTTAGACTTAGCGAAGGCATTTGACAGGGTGCCACATGATAAGCTGATATTTAAGTTGCAGCACATGGGTCTGGATGTCAGATTGGTCAACTGGATTCAGGATTGGCTGTCCAATAGGTATCAGAGAGTTGTGTATGGTGGGGCAGTTTCAAGGAAGCAGAGGGTTACAAGTGGGTCCCACAGGGCTCAGTACTGGGACCTATATTGTTTAACCTTTATATCAATGATTGCCAGTGGATTGCAAGGGGAATTCAGTTGTTTGCAGATGATGTGAAGCTGGGAAGGATTATTAGTAATAGTGCAGATGCGGCAGCCATGCAAGAGGATTCGAATAAGCTAGATAGATGGGCAAATGAATGGGGGTTTTAGTTTAATGCAGCAAAATGTAAGGTCTTGAGGTTTGGGAAACATCGATGGGCCACTGCATACTCTATTGGAGGAGTTATACTGTAGGAAGTAGGGGAGACAAGAGATCTGGGGTTGATGATTGATAGATTCACCTATCAATTCAACACCCTCCAGGCAAAAAACCTTGTTCTGACTCCCTTGTTAACCACACTCTTCTTTAATTTCCAGGGATGACCTCTTCTTCTTCCATCACTATCACACAGCTGAAACATTTCCCCTGCATCAATCCTATAAAACCCTTTCAGTAATTTAAATGTTTCTATCATATCCCCTCTTCTCCACCTATCAACCAACCTCTGCAATCCACAAGCTCTCAATCTATCAATGTAGGGAGCATTTTTTACATCACTCACCAACTTGGTCACTCTTCTCTGACCCCCTCTCCACAGCCTCCTCATCTCCAACGAATCCAGGTGACCAGAAATGAGCACAGTAATCCAAATGTGGAAGTATCAATGCTTTATAAAGGGGAATGATAACCTCTTTATCTCTGGATGTCAGTGTGTTCCTAAACAACAAAGTAATCCTATGTGCAATTTTGGACACCTTAGCAATGTGTCCTCTGAACTTCATCTCCCTATCAACCAACACCCCTAAGTTCCTAGCCTCATCAATCTCTTGGAGTACTGTTCCATCAACGTAGTACACAGCTGGTAATTTTTTAATCCCAAAATGCATGACTTGACACTTTTCCACATTGAACTGACATCCATTATCTTTTGCCCATTCTACCAGCTTATTTAAATCATCGTGAAAACTTTCAACATGCTTGATTTTTTATTGCGCTGCCCAACTTTGCATCATCAGCAAACAACTGAATATCTCCCTTTAAGCCATTTCCTATATCATTTATATACAAATTAAACAACAACAATGGCCCAAGCACAGAGCCCTGAGGCACACCACTGGTCACCTGCCTCATCCTGGACTTGGCTCCTCCATACACCACCTTCTGGTATCTCTCCCTGAGCCAGTCTCCTATCCATATCACCAATTTAGTATCCATTCCCATCTGCTCCAATTTGCATAACAGTCCTGTCAAAAGTCTTAGCAAAATCCAGAAGTACTCTGTGTAGCCAGTTCCTTTGTCCAACTCAGATGTCATTCTATTATGAAAAGTTAATAAAGGGTGTCCCAAAATTCACGCAAGAAGTAATTTTGATAGAAAACACAGGTTTTTAATTAAAAATTGTAATTTCTTATTGATTCATAAAGTATACAGTATAGGGTTATGCATGGAATAGCATATCGGATAAATGGCCTCCACGGCTTTGCTGGCACATACGCACTCTTTTGTCGAAATTTTCCATGACCGTTTTGCATAAATGTGGCTGGATTTCGTTGATACAGCGCTCAATTTCCTCCTTCAAGGTGTGGGTGGTCGTGGGCTTGTTGGCATAAACCTTAGACTTCAAAAAACCCCAAAGAAAAAAATCCAACGGCGTTAAGTCACATGATCTGGGCGGCCAATTCTGATCACCAAAACGGGAAATTACATGACCAGGAAATGACTCATGCAGTAATTGAATTGTTTCTCGGGCTGTATGGCATGTGGCACCGTCTTATTGAAACCACATGTCGTCCACATCCATATCCTGCAATTTAGGCACAAAAAACTGGATTATCATGTCGCGATAGCGAGCATCATTAACTGTTATTGCCTTACCAGCCGCATTTTCGAAGAAGAATGGACCAATGATGCCTCCAGCCCAAAGTCCGCACCAAACAGTGACACGTTGTGGATGCATTTGTTTCTCAACAATCACTTGTGGATTTTCTGAACCCCAAATGCAACAATTTTGTCGATTAACGAAGCCATCAAGATGAAAATGAGCCTCATCGCTGAAGATGATTTTGTTCGAAAAATAAGCATCCACTTGTTGTTGTTCCATAATCCATTCAACGAACTCTCTTTGCTGTGTGTGGTCATTTTTAATAACCCTGAACTCAGCTGTCACGCTGTCTTTTTTTTCTCGTTGGCAACACTTTACCGCACAGATGGCGCTAAATTTAAATCTTGCATGAATTTTGGGACACCCCGTAGATTGCTAAGGCAGGATCTACCTTTAACAAAAACCATGTTGACCTCTATAGAGTATCATATCCTGATCCACCCATTCTTGAATTTTGTCTTGAACCAATTTTTCCAATACTTTTACCACTATTCCTGAGATGGTGATTGGTCTGTAATTAACTACCGCAGTTTTAGAGCCACCCTAATGCAAAGGAACCACTTTGCCTAATTTCCACTCCCTAGGGATCATACCAGAGTTCAAACTTAAATTAAATATCCAAGTAAGAGGGGTTGCAATTCATTTGCACATTCATGCAACACCCGAGCTGATATTCCATCTAAGCCTACAGTAGTGTTTGCTTTTAAATTTTGCAATATATTAAATACCTCTGATTTCTTAGCTTCAATTCTCACATTAGTTATTGCTACAGGTACAGAGATATCCTCACTTGGGTGATAGACTTTTGAAAAGTGATCACTCAGTAACTCGACTATTACATCAGATTTTTTCATCTCAATACCATCACACCCACTAAAGTTATCCTTCCGAAGTCATTCTTCCTTTTACTTGCCACATGGCGGAAGAACTCTTTGGGATTACCCTTGATCTCTTGGGCTAAAGTCTTCTCATAATCTGATTTAGCTTTTCTTACTATGCTGGTAACCTTCCTAGCTTGAGCCTTGTACTGCTTATGGGTGTACTGATCGCCTTTCTCCTTGTAAATTCTACATAATATTTTCTTTTTTTGCAGATCAAGCTTGATACTACTGCTCATCCATCTAACGCCTGCCTTGTTTGACTTCCTGACCATGGGGACACAATCCGATATTGCTTTCCTCAGATATTCGCTGATTTTATCCCATGCACTGCTAACATCTTTCCCCTGCAATATGTTCTGCCATGGGATGGCTGCAACTTCACTCTGAAGCTTGTTATAATTGCCTAACCTGTAGTTCCGTATATACCCCTTTTTAACAGAAAAATCCACAGATTTTGCAACCTCCCAAGTCAATATCACATGATTGCTCTTACCAATTGGTGGTAATGAGGACACCTTACTTATGCATATGTCCTCTGAACCTACGACCAGATCCAACACTCTCACACCACGAGTCCTTTCAGTTATGTGCTGTTTCAAGTAATTATCTCTTAGGTATGAATTCCATTTCCTTTGTGCCACGTGATATTTCCTCCTTCCAATTGATATCACCACAATTAAATTCCCCATAATAATCACTAACTCTGCACTCATTGTACTAATTTGCTGATGCATGAATTCAATATCATCCCCTGGCCTATAGCAGCAACCAACTGTATATTTGGTTGCATTAGTCACTATTTCACACCAGATCACCTCAAATGAACTATCATTCACATGTCTATCATCTTGATATAGTACTTTCTTTGTCTGCAACTCATCAGCAATCATCAACAGTACTCCTCCTCCCTGTTCTATCTTCTCTATCCTCCCTGAAAATACTGTACCCATCACATTCAATTCCAGTCACCACATCTTCTGCTAACAGCCAAGTTTCACTAATGCCTACAATTTTTGGTGAGATTGCACTGACTAATGCCAAAAATTCTTCCCTCTTATTTCGAATGCTTCTTGCATTTTGGTATACAAAAATTGCAGATTCCCTCTAGATCTTGTACCGGCTTTAAAACTGATATATAAGTCACTAATTTCAGTAGTCCCATGCTTATTTTTATCCCCTCTCTTCTGCAATTTATTCTGCGAATAAGGATCAATAAATATACAATCAGTGCTAAAGTTTCTCTCTCTTACACTCAACCTTTTCAATATTAGTTTCCCTGCCCAATTACTTCAACTTGTTCAGAAAACAGTAACTTCTTCAATCGCTTATGTACTTCCATGTTCAGATGCAGTCCATCTCTAGCATACAACTGTCTTTTTCCTTCAAACGCACTCCAAACATCAACAAATTCCAGACCTCTTTTTTTGCACATTCTTACAATCATATCATTCATTATCATCGCTTGTCTACTTAACTCGTAATTGTCAAAATGAGGCAGCACATACACTATCCTCCCATTGACACTTTTCCTCTTCACAATATCTAACAATGTTCTTAAATCTTTTCCTACCCGATTTATACCCACCATAACTATCATCTTGTCTGCTTCATGTCCTCTCTTTATTGCTAAAGCCACTCTTTCTATTGTCCCACCAGCCAAGCACTCCTCATGTATACCACTCTCCATACCCTTAATCATAGAATCACCATATATCTTATTACTCTTAACTTCCTTCAAGTGCACACAAGCATCACTCATGGACTCATTTTCTACACCATTTAGCATGACTCTCCCAGTCTCATTACTCAACGCTCTATTACTTACCCCATTCAATGAAAACCATTCTCAAAAAATCCTTGCCATTAATTACATTTGATTTTTCTGCATGACATGCAGTGCTTGTGTGTACCACTATTCTGTTCACCATAAGAATCAAAAAATTGTAAAACAAACATTTGTTTCAAACATACAAAGCTGCTCAATCACTCAGTTATGCTAAGCTATGAAAAATAAAAATAAAACTACACCAAAACGCAAATCCACAAATCTCTACAAATACCCTCTCCACATACTGCCATGATACATGTTGGAATCATGACAATGAACCATTCTCAAAGAGTCCATTAATTACATTTGATTTTACTGCTGCATGACATGCAGATGCTGCATTTATTATGGTATGGAATTGGCCTCTGGTTTTAATCAATATTACCATAAATGGAGATATTTATTTCCATATTCTGGATATTGTTGCACTTATTTAGTACCACTGTTAGTGACCTTTCTCTTTTGTGCTCGCCCATACACAATCTGCTGATACCTATCTGACAGACAATTATGCATCCAAATCACTAGTCTCTTATCCAATTCCATTTCAATTTAGTTACTTTGTTCCAACAATGAAACACTAAGAGTTGGCATAATCAAAAGAAATATCAAATCTATCAAGTGCCTTTCAAAAATCCAAGTATACCACTGTATATGCATCTTCCTTATCAGTGAATTTGTCACCTTATTGTAGTACATAAGGAAATTGCTAAAATAAGAGACTTCCCTAATAAACTCATGCTTTCCATTATAGAGAATATTGCTATTATCAACTCAATTCTGAATCCTAGTCTTCACCAACCTTCTTAACAAGAAATCTTGACACACAGATTACCTATAATTTGTAGCTTCAATCTTATTCCTCTGTTTGTGAATTGGAACAATTTTTTACTCCTTTGGGACTTGCCCTGTTCCATTACTCATGTTAAAGAGGTATGCAAAGAATGCTGTTAATTTCCTAGAGAATTTTCCAAAACACATGTGATGTACTGTCAAGTCATTCTGTCCTATTAACATCAAATTCTTTCACCTTTCTATTCACTCCTCTTTCTCTATACCATCTAATTTATCTCCTAAGTTTTTAATAATCAGCAGCTCTAAAGGTTCGCATATATCCTACTCCATAGAAGGTCTCATCTGACTGGCACGACCTACGTAATTACTTCATGGTAATTCTCACCAAATGGGGGAACATCAGACAATTCATTTAAACACATCCTCTGATGATATCAGATCTAACTCTTAACCCTCATATGTCCTCTATTACACATTGCCCAAGATAGCTATTCCTTAAGAACATGACATTCATTCCCCTTATTCCGTGATGCATCTCTTCATTCCAATCAATATCACCATAATTGAAATCACCCACAGTAATCATCCTTATCTTGCTCACTAAGCCAAGTTGCTTATACATTTCTTTGTCTCTACCCTCAACATTCTCTGTTCTATAATATAGTCCTTCCTTCATATCAGGCTTAGCAGCCTATCATGGCCAAGTAAATTGGCTTCTTAGAACACCAACTGCAGTTTATGATAGCAGACAATGTAAATAGGATTATTTTCCCTAAGACTGTAAATTGTATATGTTCTTATGGCCATTTTTCAATTTTTTTGCAATGAAAAATTCAAGTGTCCAACAGGAAACAATCCTGAAATAAGAGATCTGGGCATGATAGTGGATAAGGATCTGAAATTTAGGGGACACATAGCCAAAATTGTAAAGACAACACAAAGGCTTCTGGGAATGATATGGAGGACACTGACGTGTAGAAGTAGGAAGATTCTTGTTCCGTGGTATAAGGTTTTTAGGCCACACATGGACTATTGTGCCCAGATTTGGTTACCTGGTTTTCAGAAGGATGAAGAGATGTTGGAAAGGGTCCAAAGGCGAATGACTAAGGTAGTTTCTGACCTCTGGAATGTCGAGTATGAGGAAAGATTGAGAAAATATAATTTGCAGAGTCTGGTGGACAGGAAGAAGAGGAGAGTTGGTAATGGTTGTTATAGGATCAATGCTGGAGAAGTTCTACAGAAAATAGTGGGAGATAGAGGGAGAACCAGAGGTCATTCCTGGAAACTTATAAAGAGGGTGTGAGTGGAGAGAACACCAACTGCAGTTTATGATAGCAGACAATGTAAATAGGATTATTTTCTCTATGCCTGTAAATTGTATATGTTCTTATGGTCATTTTTCAATTTTTGTGCAATGAAAAATTCAAGTGTCCAACAGGGAACAACCCTGAAATAAGAGATCTGAGGGTGATAGTAGATAAGGATCTGAAATTTAGGGGACACATAGCCAAAATTGTAAAGACAACACAAAGGCTTCTGGGAATGATGTGGAGGACACTGACGTGTAGAAGTAGGGAGATTCTTGTTCCATGGTATAAGGCTTTAATTAGGCCACACATGGACTATTGTGCCCAGATTTGGTCACCGGGTTTTCAGAAGGAAGAAGAGATGTTGGAAAGGGTCCAAAGGCGACTAAGGTAGTTTCTGACCTCTGGAATGTCGAGTATGAGGAAAGATTGAGAAGATGTAATTTGCAGAGTCTGGTGGACAGGAAGAAGAGGGGAGTTGGTAAGGGGTTGTTATAGGATCAATGTTGGAGAAGTTCTACAGAAAATAGTGGGAGATAGGGGGAGAACCAGAGGTCATTCCTGGAAATTGTATAAAGAGGGTGTGAGTAGGGGAGTGAGAGATGCATTTCTTTTCGTGCAGAGTTGTAAATGATTGGAATGCCTTACCTGAGAATGTGGTGCCTGCAAGGAGTTTGAGTGTGTTTAAGACACGGTATGATGAGCTGTGTGTGAGATAAAAGGACCACTCAGATGAGTCTTTGACTCCATGAGGTCTTGGAGTAATAATAATAATAATAATGAACTAAATATCTATGTGGAATTATAAAGCAGGTGATTATAATAGTCTTAGACATCAACTTCGGGAAGTTTCATGGACGGAGGAATTGGAAGGCCGGGATATCATTAGTGCGTGGGAAATTGTGAAAGAATATTTGTTATCAGCAATGGTAAGTTGTATACCATAAGTAAACAAGAGGACACAATTTGGAGTAAAGTAGATGACAAACAATATTAAACAGGAATTGCATGCAAAAAAGAGGCTGTGGAAGAGATATAAGGAGACAGGTGAAGAGAAGATGCATGAAGAGTATAAGACACAGGCCAGAAGAATGACTAGTATGATAAGAAAGACGAAACTGGAATATGAGAGGAGATTAGTCCTAAGATCCAAAGAAAATCCTAGAGAATTTTTTAGATATGTGGCCGGTAGGAGGAAATATGACCGTGGAAGAATGATATTGTGGGATAAAAATGGGAATAGAGTGACTGATGCAGAGGACATAGTGGAATTGTTCAATGAAAACACTTTATTGGAGTATTTCATCCTAGAGGAGTCGGTTTTAATGCTAGAGGGATAGGGCTGGTTCGAGGTTTAGAGGTACAGGAGGAGAGTGTGTTTCAGATACTGAGTACTCTGGATGTCAGTAAAGCTGTGGGACTGGATGGTATTTCACCACGAGTTTTGAGAGAATGTGCCAGGAAACTGACAGTGCCTTTAACCTGGCTTTTCAATGAAAGTCTGGCTTCGGCAAAGGTGCCCAGGGAATGGAAGGAAGGTAAGATAGTGCCACTGCATAATGGTGGTAACAGACTGGAAGTGTATAATTATAGACCAGTCTGTGTGTCATCAGTAGTTGTTAAGATCTTGGAGAAAGTAGTGAGGGACCGCATACAACATTGGGCAGATGAGAGTAATGTCATCTGTGAGAGTCAACATGGATTTGTGAAAGGGCGCTTTTGTTTTAGCAATATGCTAGCCTTTTATAATAAAGTTACAAGAACATTAGATGAGGGAAATGCATATACTGAAATTTTCTTAGACTTAGCGAAGGCATTTGACAGGGTGCCACATGATAAGCTGATATTTAAGTTGCAGCACATGGGTCTGGATGTCAGATTGGTCAACTGGATTCAGGATTGGCTGTCTGATAGGTATCATATAGTTGTGTATGGTGGAGCAGTTTCAAGGAGGCAGAGGGTTTCAAGTGGGGTCACACAGGGCTCAGTACTAGGACCTATATTGTTTAACCTTTATATCAATGATTGCCAGTGGATTGCAAGGGGAATTCAGTTGTTTGCAGATGATGTGAAGCTGGGAAGGATTATTAGTAATAGTGCAGATGCGGCAGCCATGCAAGAGGATTCGAATAAGCTAGATAGATGGGCAAATGAATTGGAGTGTCAGTTTAATGCAGCAAAATGTAAGGTCTTGAGGTTTGGGAAACCTCAAGACCTTACATAGATGGGATGCAGCATACTCTATGGGAGGAGTTATGCTGGAGTAAGTAGAGGAGACAAGAGATCTGGGGTTGATGGTTGATAGAAACCTGAAGTTTAGGGGACATATTGCAAAGGTGGTGAAGGTAACACAGAGGATTGCTGCAATTATGAGAAGGACACTGACCTGCAGAGATAAGAGGGTTATCATTCCGTTGTATAAGTCTCTGGTCAGACCACACTTGGACTATTGTTCTCAGATTTGGTCTCCAGGATTTGAAGGGGATAAATTAACTGTGGAAAGACTACAAAGACGGATGACAAAGATGGTTTCAGGACTGTACAAGGATAGTTACGAGGATCAGCTGAGGGAATGTGGACTGCAGAGTTTGGTGGAGAGAAGAAGAAGAGGTGATATGATTGAGACTTTTAAACTGTTGAGAGGTGGTTACAGGGTTGACACTGGGGAGTTCTTTCGCTTGGTTGAACAGCAGGAAGGAGTGATGACAAGAGGCCATCCCTGGAAGTTACAAAAGGAAACTGTGAGCAAGAGGGTGAGGAGTGGTTTCTTTGCATGGAGGGTAGTTGAATCGTGGAATGCATTGCATGATGGAGTGGTGAGAGCGAGAATGGTCAATGAGTTTAAGGAGTGGTATGATAGACTTTGTGTTTCTTAGGGGAGATCTCCCCCTCGATGAGTCTTGACAGACTTTATGTTCTTAGGAAGGCCCTCCCATGATGAGTCTTTCAACTCCATGGAGGCCTGAATAATAATAATAATCTCTTCCTATCAACTTCTGCTTCACACCATACTGCCTCAAAAACCATCATGACGATATTTTTTCTTGCATCTTCAGCTTAAGCAGACATAATTTTTATGCTATCAGGAGGAATTCCCCCCCCCTCTCTCTCCCTTATTGCCCTTCCTATCCTCATGTTCTTCCATTTCTATTTCTGTCTAGATATTATTCCCAACCAACCATATTTCACTTATATTAACTATGAAACATCGACTACATCCTTAATAGAGAATGTATAGAACAAGCATTTCAGGTATTTAGGCACAGTATTTAATGATGTCAAACTAAACGTGGAAACAACTAACAGAACTAGCAAAATTGGTATGGCAGGAAGTCAACTAAAAATATTTTTATAGAATAAGAGATGATTCTAACTAAGAGTGTCCAAACCAATTTCAACTTATGGATCCTAATGGATCTGAAAGCCAGGTTAGAAATAAAACATGATTAAAGACTGAAAAGCACATGTATGAGAGTTCTGAGAAAAATTGGATGAGTGAATAGATGTCATCAATGGCAAAACCAGATTAAAAATGAAAATAACATAAAGTAACTTGACACTTATTATTCAGGAATGTGTGAGCATAGATATTCTAAGGTGTTATGGTCATTTAAACAGAATAGGAGAGGAAGGGTAAGCAAATTAAAGCAAGTGTTTTTAGCCAGGATGGCCAGAAAAAGGCATAAAGCAAGACCAAGATTTAGGTGGATTGATACAGTAAGAAGTGGCTTAGAAGAGACTGAAATAAAAGAGCTGATGTTATCAGATTCCAGACAGTAATAATAAATTTAGTTTAATCCTTTATCCCAGTGAGAGCAAACAAAGTTTGCGCCTGAAAATATCTTCAGGACTGAATATAGTGTTGTACTATCTTACCTTGGTAAGTAGTATAACACCAGGCAACTCGTAGCAAAGGTGGAGCAAGATACCAACACTCCTATCCCAGTATCTCCCATAATGCAAAACACATCTCCTTGTGGATATGCATACTGTTATGCATTAAGGGATTGGCCACTACCCAGACTAGTTTCGATCTTTATTGAGGTCTCTTCAGTGGGAGCCAGGCCCAGAGTCGGAGATACCAGGCAAAGTGTAAGGTTCTGAAATATGGTAAGCAACAATGGGATACACAGTATCCACTTGGGAAATTTTGAAGAAAGTTGAGGAAACAAGATACCTTGGAGTGATGGTGGTGGAGGCATAGCTAGGGTGGGGCAGAGGGGGGAGTGGTCTGCTCAGGCAGTACTTGGAACCTTTTTTGAACTTTTGCAGTTAATTCTAAAATACAATCTAGAGAACTGAGTTTTAAATATTGTAATACAACTGCAAATTTTCCTCACAACTGCTGTAAATGTTGCTAGTTGTGAGAGGAGTTTTTCTAAATAAAACTGATTAAGAATTACATACATTACTATGAAATAGACTTCGGCAGTGCCATCGATGATACTGCTAACAGAAAAGCAAGAAAAATAGCATTTTAGAATGTTGAAATTAAAGTTTTACTTCAAAAATAAACATAGTGTTTTAATTTATTTCCCTATATGCCATTTTGACTTTCTGTAGTAATTTTGGTGTGTATTGAGAGGGTCGGCAAAAGCTCTAGCTTAGCTACACCACTGGGTGGAGGAGAAGGATCTGATGTTCAGAGTTCATACTGCACATTGTGAAGTCGTCACATCAGATTATGGCAATCATGTGGAGGACCTTAACTTGCAGAAAAGAGGTTCTGGTTCCACTGTTTAAAGTCTTGATCAGGCCTTGTATGGATTATTGTGCACAGTTTTGGTCCCCTAGTTTTCGTGGCAATGAAATATATTGAAAAGGGTCCAGAGAAGACTGACCAAGATGGTAACTGGTCTTTGAAATGTGGGAAGTGGAGTGAGATGAGGGAATGCAGTTTGCAAAACCTTGTGAGAAGGAGGAAGAGAGTTGATATTGAGACATTTAAGTTGGAAAAGATTTGATACTAGGTTAATGTGGAAGAAAGGGAGATATCCCTGGAAGTTGTATTATTAAGGAAAGTATGAGCAAGGGCATGACAAGCAGGTTCTTTGCATGAAGAGCAGCTGGTGAGTGGAATGCACTGCCTCATATTTTGGTGAATGCAGATATATTGAATGAGTTTAAAGCACAGTTTGATGAGCTTTGTGTGTAACAGCACGTACCTCCCACTGACTCCACAGAGGTCTGGTGTTAATAATAATAATGAAAAAAGAAAATCACCAAGAGTAGCATTTAAAGTAAAAAACCTCTTAAACTATGAAACTTAAAAGAGCTGATTTGATCTGGCAATAATCAAAAGTTTATTTTTTTGAGTTATTACTCACCATCAATCTGTAATGTGCCAGAATCCAAGATTACAAAACGAGGATTATTAGTTGTTACAGGTGAAGAATTTAGGAACCATCGAACAGATGGTGTAGGAGTTCCAGAAGCTTCACAGGGCAGCATAGCTACTGTATTAACAGGCAGTGTCTGGTTTGCTGGTCCGAGGCGGATTATTGGCGGAGGAAGATCAGCAATAGCTAGAAAATGGCAACAAGTTTATCATCAAGAAACAAAACTCAGAAATATTTGAAAATCTTCAGTCAATAAAATTCAATGAAAATAATAGAACCAGTATGTAGCTTTTAATGATTTTATTGCGCATATAAAAAAAGAATACAATTGGCAAAAATTCCCTTAAACAAACAGTTCACTAAGTAATTTAAATTCATTTGGACTATTTCTCATAATAAAATAATCAACAAGTAAAATAAATCCAAATGATTTATGACAACAGTTGTGGGAAGTTTTTTCACTTAGTTATAAAATTTAATTAATTATAACATGAAATTATATTCTTGTTGATCCTTTATCCAGGTTGGAGCAAACAAAATTTGCATGTGAAGTATCTTCACAACTAGTCTGATTGAATATATAGGCTAACGACGTCACATTCACATTAATTACCTTAGTATACATATAGGTAGCCTACTTGTGAAGAAACTTCACATGGAAACTTTATTTGCTTTCACTGGAAAGGATTAAACAAGGATATAATTTTTTAGCATAATTAATTTAATTATGAAAACAGCATTTAGCAAAAAGAAATTTGGTGTCTCTGTAGCGCAAGTGGAAGAAGAATGGAACATTGCAAGCTTCAATTGGAAAAGACCTGGGTTCGATTCTGGTCGTGATGAGGGGAAATCCTTATATATGTTTTTTTTTCAATTGAAGGTGAGTTAGCCGATCTCGTATAGAGGTAGTAAGATTTTTTCTGCTGGAAACTCAGGTTTTTCATCCTATGTAAGACAAATCGGCCTTCAGAACACAAGCAATTTACAAACAAAAAATACCGTTGATGGTGATGATGGGCAGGATGGCATTAATGGTAGTAGTTTCAAAAGAACATGTAGGATACATTTTGCACGAAGAATTGCAAATGAAAACGCTTTGCGCAAGATGGGTGCCGTGCAGATCAAAAATGTACTCGCATGAAAATCTCAGAACAGTGCTTGGAGCGTTTTAACAAAAATAAAATTGATTATTTTGTGCCTTGATTTATTACTATGGATAAAACTTGGATTCACCATTACACACCAGAATGCAAACAGCAGTCAAAATAGTGGACAGAAGCCGGTGCTGAACAACAAAAAAGACAAGGTCATGCATCGGTGTTTTGGGATGCTAAAGGCATGTTGTTTATTAATTATCTTGAAAAGGGTAAAACAATAACAGGGGAATATTATTCCAATCTTTTAACAAGACTAGGTAAAAAAATTCATGAGAAAAGACCCAATTTGCAGGGGGGAGGGGGGGAATCATCTTTCATCAGGACAATGACCACGCCCACAAAGGTGTTTTGGCAATGGGAATATTAAGGGATCTGCACTATGAATTGTTGGAGCATGCACCCTATTCCCCCAGATTTGGCTCCCTCTGACTTCTATCTCTTCCCAAAACTAAAGATCTTCCTCGCTGGTCAGCATTTTTCAATCATGATACAGTTGATTGCAGCTGTAGAGGGGCATTTTGCAGATCTTACTGAGAACAACTACAGGGATGGGATTATGGCACTGGAGCATCACTGGAATAAATGTATTATTCTTAAGGGAGATTATGTTGAAAAATAAAAATAATTTTGAAATTATAAATTCTTAGAACTTTTCTGATCACCCACATATATATATATATATTAATATAATTCATTTTTACTCAGTGGAAAATATTATTATCAAGTTTTAATGACTGATACCGAGAGATAAAGAGATGACATGGTATATTTGAAAAGATACTACTAGTTTACTAGTTTCGTTGAATTGATCAACATCGTCAGGTATCACAATCAAAGAAATATATAAAAATATACAAAAGACAGTAGCGTGTTTGAACACGCTACTGTCTTTTGTACTTGTTCTGTTAATGCAATTTTAAATCTCTGTAATTTTTTATATATTTCTTTGATTGTGATACCTGAAGATGTTGATCAATTCAACGAAACTAGTAAACTAGTAGTATCTTTTCAAATATACCATGTCATCTCTTTATCTTTCATTATCAGTCATTAAAACTTTTTAATAATATATATATATATATATATATATATATATATATATACACACACACTATTTTTAATAAGAATTGATTTATCATCTATAAACTCATTTATTACTTGTTGGTTTCCAATTTTATTACCTCTTCTGAGGCACTCCTAAATATATCAATACATCTAGATTTTAGTCTTCTTGTAAATATTCCCCTCCATTTTTAAGCATTATTGTTAGTATTATCAGATTCATGATGAAGTCAGACATCTGGAGAGTTCCTCACAGTCACAAATTCATTCAACTATGACTTAAACTCACTTGCTGTTTAAGCAAGTGAGTTTAAGTCACTTCAAAGCAACACTTACAAGGTAATAAAATTCATTCACTCTTTCTATGCAAAATATCCTGCTTCCATACTCACATCCTCCTCCTTATACAACTATGAGGGATGATCTCATCTCAGTCTCTCCATCCTATGAAAAATCTTTTCCATAATTATCTGATAAAAACCCTCCAGCAATTCATGTCTCAATCACATTACACCTCCTATCTACTAGGTTCCACAAGTGATGTTTTCTCAATATCTTGATGCATATTTAAAACATGAGATGGAAAAAAATATGACAACTTACATGCCTATTTTGAAATCATCATACCGAACATTACAAAGACTTGATACCAGTGAAAACCAGGCACCAAATATGTGCATGGTAATTCACGAGTATCCTGATTAATGCCATACACAAAACTATAACTGCTTTACTTCTACATGTCAATGTCCTCTATTATTTTCATAATCCACTGCATTGTCTTCACAATCTATAATCTTAGCAAGTGGTGTCCTAAATTTCAGGTCCTTGTCCACCATCACATCCATATTTCCTATTTTCTACATCTGCTTCAAGATACTCCCTATTCATTTTAAAATCTGCATCTCATCTTTGCCTCCTAAATTCCAAATTCTTACACTTTGCAACTCTGAACTAGTAAATCCACTGACTTCTCAACTCTGACAGTTTATTCAAATCCTCCTGTAAAGCCACCTACTCCAGTCATCATACAATATTTCTCATCAGTTTTGAATTATCTGTATACAATTGCATATTCCCACTGTAATCTCTCCAATTATAGTTAAAGCTCTAAAACAGATCCCTGTGGTATACCACCAGTGATTTTTCTCTTTCAGGATACTGCTCAACCTATACACAACTTTCTGCCAATCTCCTATTCTTCTTCTTACTCTTTATAGCACTTTTATCCCACTTGGTGCAGGGTCTGCTAACCCAACCAGCTTGTTGCAGAGTCAGGTGTTGAAGAGGGGGGGGGGGGAAGAAACAATTAATGTGTGTGCTCATGGGGACGGTTGTCTGTTCTGAGAGACGAAAAACCAGAATTTCCAGATGAAAAACCCTCCTACCTCTATATGAGAGTGGCTAACTCACCTTTAGTCGAAAGAAACCAGATAAAGATTTTTCATGTCTTGGACCAGAATCAAGCCCAGGTCTTTCTGACTAAAGGGCTTAGCCTATATACTGACTGAGCTACTGAGGCCTTATAGCCAATGTCCTACTCAACTTGGTATTCTATTTTCTTGTATATGAAACTTATGGGATATCCATTATTACAGAATCACATGTACCAGAGTAAAAAATTGATTTATTATACAGATATTTCGTCTTGACGTATCGTAAGCCATTATCCATGTGAACATCCATGTGAACAGAGAACAATAAGGAATTTAGATAAAAGAAACAGCAGAGTGCATGAATTATTTTAGCACACACATACAGTTGCATGTTCATTGGTTATAAACTATTCAGCAATGGTTGATGGTAAGGATTTTTCTCCCTTCTTGGAAATGTTGAAAGTTTATTTTTCACTTGGTTAGAATATAATAAATTTAGTTTAATCCTTTATCCAAGTGTGAGCAAACAAAGTTTGCACCTGAAAGTATCTTCAGGACTGGGGTAAGGTGGTGCAACCCCAGGACGACTCCTTGCAAAGGTGGAGCAAGCTACTAACACTCATATCTCAGTATCTCCCATAATGCAAAGCACATCTCCTTGCGGATATGTCTAATGTTATGCATTAAGGGAAGGGCCACTACCCAGACTAGTTTCGACCTTTATTGAGGTTTCTTCAGTGGGAGCCAGGCCCAAGTGGAGATACCAGCCAGAAGCATTAGCAAGGTCATCTCTACCTATAGGAGTTGCCAAATGGTGTGCCACCTTTTTAATAAATTACTCTGGATTTAGAGAAAAATGTTGAAAGTTTATTTTTCACTTGGTTAGAATATAATAAATTTAGTTTAATCCTTTATCCAAGTGTGAGCAAACAAAGTTTGCGCCTGAAAGTATCTTCAGGACTGGGGTAAGGTGGTGGTGCAACACCAGGACGACCCCTTGAAAAGGTGGAGCAGGCTACCAACACTCCTATCCCAGTATCTCCCATAATGCCAAACACATCTCCTTGCGGATATGTCTAATGTTATGCATTAAGGGAAGGGCCACTACCCAGACTAGTTTCAACCTTTATTGAGGTCTCTTCACAGGGCTCTGCTGAAGTGGCCACTATTATTACTCTACTTTCCTACAAAATTGTTAGAACAAGAGTCACTGCTCTCTCTCTTTCATTCCATCTACTTCTGTTCTTTGGCACAGCCTTCCTCAAAGAATACAGGTCTTGTGACCTTTTGTGAGTGGGTCGGATATGAAAAAAAGAAAATAAAATTTTAGTTCAAGTTAGAGAGATGAAGTAATGCTTTGATATTCTTTGAATAAGAAATTAATTTTAAGACAGCACTCTGGCCTATACTAGATATTGAGATTTTTATATGTGATGTAGGCTCAACCTTGAAATCCTGCTCTCACAGATTCACTCGTTATCTCAAATACAGTATGTTTCTGCATTGTTTTTCTATGGATTTCTATTTCATAAGTAATCTTCCATAGAATTGTGTGAATGATGGCAGCCATCATTCACACAATTTAAGCTAAGCCCACTACAACATCAACACAAACAAGAACCACCCGACATCTGCTTACAGTTCAGCTGCTAACCCAACTAAATCCACCTATTCTCATTCATCTTTCCTTCCATGATTGGGAATACTATGTATTCGCAAAGATTATAATATCCTGCTCTTCAACATTAACAGATAATACTTTCTTGCTTGCTCAAGTCCTTCCATTACACACACACAATTATGAACATGTTCTCAACATGGAGGCTCAAATGATAATTGTAATAAAATATTATTTTTAATCAAATTTATTTTCTTAGATTGAAACATTTTAAAATATATGGTCTGCAGTTTGTGAATGCTTATTTATCTTCAGTGTGATTATTTCAGTTAAAAAAGAAAGAGTACTAATAAACAGTAAGCAGTTTACTTCTATACATTCATACTATAACTTCAAAAGTATTGGCTCAAAATATCATAACTCCCAACATTACACCAGTTTTATTATTATGACCTTTTTCTTGACTACTAGTATTAGTAAATTAAAGACTTAATTCTGTATGTTAGTCAAGTAAATATTAGTTTAATATCCCAGTTTCAGAAGTCATCGACATCTTAGAAAACTTGTTCCCACCCAACATCACCAAGTTGTTCAAGCATTGCTTAACTTCAAATTATTTTACATGGCAAAAAACCTACAAACAACTCACTGAATTAGCCAGGGGTAGCCCTCTCTCTCCTTCTTGTGCTGACCTACTCTTAGAAAATCTAGAAACTCAAATTTTATCCCAAATTATTCCCAAACCAACCACATGGTTTAGGTATGTTGACGACATCTTCATCATTTGGAATCATAAAAAAGAAGAATTAATAGATTATCTAAACAAAATTAATTGCTTCCACAACACCATCGAGTTCACATTGGAACTAGAAAAAGATAATAAACTTCCATTCCTAGACGTCCTTATTAAGAAACAAACTGACAATAGCATCAACCTGTCAGTATATAGAAAACCTACTAACACTGGACGTTACCTCCATTTCGACTTGTCTCACCACATATCTCAGAAACTCAGCATTATCCATATGCTCAAAAAAAAGAGCTATACAGAATACCACAGACCATGGCGACCTACAAGAAGAATTAATGAAAATATCCAAAGATCTATCCCTAAATGGCTACCTTACAAGAATCATCAACAAGATTCTCTTTAGTGACATACCGCAGAGACAATGAGATGAAACCCAATACATCAGCTCTATAACAATTCCATTTGTTAGTACCATATCCAGAAAATTAGCTCTTCTTCTTCTTCTAAAACCATATAATATCAGAGTAACATTCAAACCTATTGAGACCATTCAAAAGTTTATAAGATCACCGAAAGATAGCCATCCTTTCTACAAATACTCTGGAGTTTATAGCATACCTTGTTCTTGCAGTATTAATTACATCAGACAGACATCTAGAAGTTTGATACAAGAAAGAAAGAACACATAGGCTATGTAAGGAATAACAGACAGGATATATCAGGCCTTTCTTCACACTTTGCCTCTACCAACCATAATATTGAATGGGATATGAGTCATATGCCCTACATAGAAAACAACTACCATTCCAGAACATTTAAAGAAGCTGCTACAGTCGCCTGTTCAACAGGTAACTTAAATAAGAATCAATGCCTAATCTTACTAGATATATGGAAAACTAATCAGATCATTTAACCAAAAAGAAATGAACTTTCATGAAAATTACATTAAATGTCTCAACAAATAAAATGTTGTGCTTGCGACACGCGTATTATATCATTGTATCATGCACAGTGATAACCTTATATAATTTTTAGAATTGTCGGTTAGTTTCCTAGTTTTTGTTACTTTCTATTGCTTACCAGTGTATTCCTTTGAAAATGCTGACAGATATCAGTCAGTGAAACATTGGATATTAAACTAATATTTACTTGACTAACATACAGAATTAAGTCTTTATTTTATTATACCAGTTTATTGTGATATTATTTAATGTTCGGATCTTCACCTTATTATAAAATTTATATATTGAATCTGCGAGATAAAAAACAAATAAATCATGGCCTTTAGTCAATAAACTAGTTTCAGCATCAGACAATAGGCACCCAGAAATATTCATAATCCATTTATTAGTAGGAGTGTTGTCAATAGTGGCTAAAGGTGATGATTTGACCGTGGTACCTAAATGCATCCCATATCTTGATTTTTTGCATAACATCGAACGCAATCTGTCAGACTTTCCAGCAAAGATGCTAACAAATTACGCTTTGAAGTTGCTACTTTACTTTTTAAAAGCAAATTACCTCCATGTAATTTATCTAGTGCTGAAACCCATGCACTGTTTTTATTAAGACAAAAGAGCAATATATCTATTTCGAAAGCAGATAAAGGAAAAGCTGTAGTGGTAATGGATAAGGCCAACTGTGAGAGGAAGATAGACTGCCTTTTACATGATACCTCCACCTATCAAGAAATTAGTTATAATCCCATAAAAACACAAATTAAACAATTAAATAAGCTGCTTGATTAAGTTGTTAATTGGGATCAAAATACATCGGACAAGTTGTGCACTCGTTTTGGAAGAACTCCTCGTTTACATAGCCTCGCAAAAATTCATAAAGAAGTACATAACCCAATGTATGCCTGAAGCAGAATACTCCATATGTATTAAAATTCAAAATACCACCATCTACAACGACTACAAACCACCGTAGTCTCTAAAGACTCAGAACACCACCCTCTGCCAACAACTAGAACAATCCTCAACAGATTTCCTAACAGCCAGCATTGCCCTACACTAATAGAGACCGGCATATCAATAATCATCTGTGGAAAACCAATCACTAGATGGAACCTTCGCAGATCCAACTGGAATGTATTTGAGAAGCAAATTAAGCAAATCATTACAGCAATACCATCCACCTCTAACTGCTATCCCAGATTTGTCAAACTAATTAAAACTGCAGCCAAAGCCTTTATTCCTAGAGGCTGGAGAAGGGATACCAAGGAACTTTTAACCAAACATGAACAAACTGAATACCAAACTACTGCTAAGGAGCTCATAGCAATACTTGACAAAAACAGAAAGGAAAGATGGACCTCAACCATCCATGAACTTGACTACACCAAATCTTGTGGAAAAGCTGGTCACTTCTGAGAAAATTAAGGGGAGCAGAACAAACCACCAGAGATAATTCCTGATCAAATGGCTAATCATTTACTGAAAACCTCCAACATTATTCCCAGCTCTACCAGGAAAATAACTGTGCAATTTTCCATCAGCAAAAATCTGAAAATGGCCTCCAGGCTTCCTGAACTTCTACAGTCAGTTTCTCTTGAACAGGTACAGGAAGCCTTAAACTCACCAAGCATGGTAAGGTTGCAGAAGTGGATGGTATCCTTCCCGAGTTTCTAAACCGTCTTGGCCAACGATATCAAACATGGCTGGCTGCCCTTTTCTCAAATATTATAACTGGAAAACTACCAAAACTGTGGCAGGAAGCCAAAATAATTGCTGTGCTCAAACCAGAGAAAGATCCAAATAATGTCAAAAATCTACAATCTATCTGCTTGCTTTGCTCCACCTTTAAGCTCTTCGAACGAATTCTCCTTAAAAGAATTTCACAACTCATCGAAAGAGCACTACCAATTGAAGAAGCTGTGATCAAGTCTTAGCCCTGACAACACAGATTGAAGCAGGCTTCCAAAAGAAACTTAAATCTGGAGCCACTTTTATTGATCTAACATCAGCTTATGATACTGTGTGGATCAGGAGCCTCCTCCTAAATTTAGCTAAGCAATATCATAAGGTACAAAACAACTTTCCACCTTTTTGAATCCATTCTCTCCAACAGAAAGATCTGGGTCCATATTTGTAGAAAAAGGAGCTTGCCCAGATTCCTCCACAATGATCTTCCACAGGGCTCTGTGTTATCCCCTTTACTATATAACATCTATATGTCTGACTTACCACATACCAGCTCAAGCAAATATGTATACGCCGATGATCTTGCTATCCTGCATCAGTCTACCTCTTTTGCCAACCTGGAAATAACCATGAACACAGACCTGAACATCCTGGTGGTGTACTTCAATCAGTGGTACCTGAAGCCCAATCGACACCTCAACCTCTCTCTTTCTGTGAAAAAATGGTAGAATATGAACCTCACCTGAAATACCTTGGAGTGAGCCTAGACAGAAGCCTAACCTATAAAAGCCACATCACCAACCTGTCCAACAAAGTTAAAATGAGCATCTCACGGCTTGCTGGAACAACCTAGGGTTGTGGTGCTGGATGTCTTAAGGTCGCCTGCACTGGCCCTCGCATTCTCTGCAGCTGAATACTGTGCGCCTGTCTGGGAAAGAAGTGCGCACACCAACATTATAGACACCCAGCTAAACTCTACCATGTGCATAATTAGTGGGACACTGAGAAGCACCCCTCTCTCCTGGCTACCTGTCCTATCTAACATTGCTCCACCATATATACAAAGAAGACAAGCCTTGATTAAAGTATTTAACAAAGTAATGAGTAACCCACTGCTGCCTCTGCACCAGACTCTTATAAATCCACATAGTCTTTGCCTAAAATCAAGAAACCCTTTGTGGTCCATGGTCGAACTCTCTTCAGCTACCTTACCATCAACGCCTGACATGTGGAAAGAACACTGGTCCAACAATCTTCCAACAAATGGTTTCCTGGTAGAAGATCCCTGTGCTCTGCAGCCTTGTTTTGCCCTTCCAAGGCAGATTTGGTCATCTATCGACAGAATCAGTACTAACCAGGGCAGATGTGGCTACCTACTGCATAAACGGAGACTGTCAGACCACCCTTATTGTGACTGTTCCAGTGGCCCAGATGATCACTCATATTGTGAATGACTGCCCAAGGCACCAATTTCATTGTGGCAACCTCCAGGACATCCATGTGGTGAGGGAAGAGGCAGTGGATTGCCTTTCTGGTATTGACTCTCCCACCTATAGAATTGCAAAATTTCTGTTACATCTATTAACTGCTCATATTGGACAATCTAGATCATTCATCAAGAATTCCACACATTTTCTTGAGAAAATCAAGGATATTCAAATACAAGAGTTGGATTTGTTAGTCAGCTTTGACATTGTTTCCCTTTTTACCAACATTTCATTATCTGAGACTGTTAATTTACTATATGATGATTACCTTCCTGATTGCAAATTTCCTATAACAAATTCAAAAATCTTTGAATTTGTTATAGAATCAAGATATTTCAGCTGAAAAAACAAGATCTATAGACAAGTTGAATGTTATGCAATGGAGAGCTTCTGTCTCCACCTTTGACAAACTATTTTTTTAACCATCTGGAAGATATCTTGTTCTCAGACATTCCCCAACCCTCTCATTAGTTTCTTTATGTTGATGTCTTTGCTGTTTGGCCTCATTCTGAAAATGAACTTACACGTTCTTACAACAGATCAATAGCCTTCATCCATGCATTCAATTCACCATGGAAAAAGAAAAGGCTGGTAGTTTACCATTCTTCGACATCCTTCTTAAGTGCACAGCCTCCAGTAATTTATCAACCAGTGTTTATCGAAAATCTACCTTTACTGGCAGATGCATTCATCAAAAGTCTGCTCATCACACCTCTCAAAAAACTGGTATTATCAAGTCTTTAATTAATAGAGCACATAATGTGTGTGCTCCTCTCCCTCAAACTTACAACAAGAACTTCTCACTATCAAAATGTTAATGAAATTTAATGGCTACAACCCTAATCAAATCCAGCAGATAATTGATTCCTATGTTCTAACACTTCAGGATTCTTCATCAGACCACGGGGTTGCAATCCCTTATATTTCTGGCATCTTTGAACCTATTGGTAGAATTTTGAAGAAGTAACATCTCATTCCCACATATTTTCCTATATACTCTCTCTCTCTCTCTCTCCCAAAAGTTTGGGAGATTCTTATTTTATGTAACCATCAAAAATAGTTTTAATAATATTAATTTCTAGCACGCTGCAACAGTTTTTAATTGATAAACCACTGACTGCTGTATGTACATTGTATTCCTGTTTCTTTTATTTGCATGTTTCTATGTACTGTTATTTTCAGTATGAAATATCTGCAATTTCATTTCATTAAAGTTAATTATTGTGGTTATCGTGCAATTTATTGTTTATAGTCATGTCACAGGTACCTTTAAAGATATGACTTATTATTATTTTTTTAAGATATCACAAACATTTATGTAGTAATAGTGTGAATATATTTTTTAACTCACAAATGTCAAAGGATGTTTTGATTATCAAAATTTTAGTTCTCTCACCTGTGACTTCCAAATATGCTTTAGACATTGTAGATCCAATCCCAGAAAGAACAGAACACACATAATAACCACGATCTTCTTTCATCACACCTGATATCACAAGCATTCCATCCCGAGTAACAGAAAAGCGTCCATATGACCTTTCTGGAAACATTAAAACCTGGAGAAAGATAGAAAATTAGAGAATTAAACTTTTAAAATATTCGAAGTATCTTAATTAATGCAGAAATAGAGCAATTACTATTATTAACACCAGACCTCCATGGAGTCAAACGACCCACTGCAGAAGGTACACAATGTTATACACAAAGCCAATCAAATCATGCTTTAAACTCATTCAGTGTATCCACATTCACCACACTGTTAGGCAATACATTCCACCCACCAACCATGCTCCTTGCAAAGAACCTGAAGCTCATAATCTCTTCATACAGTTTCATAGGGTGGTTCGTTGTTTTAATCCCCTTTTTCCCATTCTATGCAAAATTTCTTCACATTAACCTGGTAACAGCTCCTAGCCAAATGAAAAGTTTCAATCATGTCCCTTCTCTATCTTCACAAGGCTTAGCAAATTACATTCCTTCAATCTGTCTTCATATCCCACATCCCAAAGACCAGTTACCATCTTAGTCAGTCTTATCTGAACCATTTCCAATATATCCTCCTCAACATGAAAACCAGGGAACCAAATCTCCAAAATTTCCCCACCGGGTGTATACTTAGAACTCCTTTGTTGCCTACTAAATTCCAGAACTTTCCACTTTGCAACACTGAACTTAAGTTCTATACACTTGACCATTCAGAGAAATTTAAGTCCACTGTAAGGCCACAATATAAACTTCATTCATCATCACTCTCTCCAGTTTTGCATCAGCTGCAAACAGTTATATATCTCCAGTCAAACCCATCCCAATATCATTAACATACAAGTTAAATAACAATTGACTGAGAGCTAGTTACCATCCAATTCCATCTGTTCTAATTTAGTTTCCAATCCCATCTGCTCTAATTTAGTTACCAATCCCTGGTGTGCCAATCTATCCAATGCCTTTGCAAAATCTAAATCTACCACAATACATGCTTCTCCCTTGTCCAATACATTTGACACTTTGTTATAATACATAAGTAAGTTTGAAAAACATGACCTTCCTTTAACAAATCCATGATGACAAGCACAGGGAAAACAACTGTATCAAACTACTTTTGTATCCCTGTTCTTATCAATCTCCATGATACATTAACTAAAGCTCCAGATATGCAAATCTGTCTATAATTTTTAGCCTTATCCTTATTACCAACATTCTGAAGTGGAGCAATTTTACTTTCCTTCTACTCCTTTGAGACTTGTGCTATTGTAAGACTCTTGTGAAACAGGTAGGCCATGACTGATGCAAACTCTCTGGAACATTCCCTTAAGTCAAGTGGTGATATATCATCAACTCCTACTGCCTTATTAACATCAAATTTACTTAGCTCCTTATATACTACTTGCTTGTTCATTAGTAAGCTTTCTCTCATTTCATTTTCTTTTCATTTCATTCTCATTTCATTTTACTTGAGCTTCTCCTGATTTCACAGTACAAATGAAACACTATGAAATGCTCACTTAATACTTCAAAGTGGTGGTGGTGGTGGTTTTGAGGCAGTACGGTGTGAGAAAGGTGAATAGAATGAAATACTTCATTGGTTGTTGCTATAGGCCTGTGCAAATGGGAAAAGGGTGATCATTATGGGCGATTTTAATTACAAAATATAGAGTGGGATAATAAGATAGCAACAGGAAGTAAAGAAAATTAGTTTCTCGAGTTTTTGAGGGGCAAATACCTAAGGCTATGATGCATAACAGAGAAAATACAAGTATTGAGGAGCTTAGATTTTATTATCCTATCAGTGGATGTTATTATAAACAAGATGTCATATCTCACTACATTTGGTGAGAGTGACCATGAAGTGATTACCTGGGTGACTGACAACCATGTGAGGACTTCTATGAGGAAAGGGTATTGTGGAACTACAAGACCAGTGATTATGAGAAGGTGGGCAAAAAGGAGATCAATACTGCCTGGTTGATATTCAAGAACTATCTAGAAGAAGCAGTGTCTAAATGTATTCCAAAGATCAGAAGATTAAATTAAATGGATCAATGAAGAGATTAAGCAATACAGAAAAAAAAGGCATTATATGGAGGCAACATAAGAGGAGTGGTAATAATCAATTCCATGAAAAATACAAAGAACAGGCAAGGAGGGTGACTTGAAAGGAAGCAAAAGTTCAGTATGAGCAGCAGTTAGCTAATAAAGCCAAAAAAATCCTAGGAAATTCTTCCGATATATACCCAGCAAAAAAAAAAAAAAAAAAAAGGATTATGGTAGAATGGCAGTGATGCAGAGGATATACTTGAGATATTTAATGAGCAGTTCATAATGGTCTTTCATCCTTTTGAACGCGACATCATGGAGAGTTTGAGAGCAGTGGATGATGATGATGAGGAGAGACTGACTGTGAGTGAGGAAGTAGTATATGGGGAATTAAGCAAACTTGATATTAATAAGGCTGTGGGACTTTATAATATATCACTGCACATTTTGAAGGAATGTGCAAGGGAATTGACATCTCCCTTGACATATTTGTTTAATATGAGTTTTAATTGGGTCAAGTTCCAAAGGAGTGAAAGGAAGGCAAGATCGTACTGCTTCATAAAGGAAGTGACAGAATTCAAGCATCAAATTATAAACAATCTGTGTATGAGGTGTTGTAATTAAAGTGTTGGAAAGGCTGGTGAGAATCAGGATGCAGAATTGGGTTGACAACAATGGTATTATCTTTGATGGACAGCACGGATTTGCTAAACGGATCATGTTCTAGTAATCTACTTACTTATTACAAAAAGGTGACGGCAGCATTGGATACGGGTATACAGTAATATACTTTGACTTTGTAAAGGCTTTTAATAGATTACTGCATGACAAGTTGATAGTCAAACTAGAGTGGATGGGATGATTGGATATTAGACTAATGCATTGGATTGGAGATTGGTTGTCTGATAGGTATCAACAAGTAGTGTATGGGGGAGCAATATCTCAGAAGAGGAAAGTCATTAGTGGTATGCCTCAGGAGTTTTTTTTTTTTTTTTTTTTTTTTTTTTTTTTTAAGGGCCACAGAGGAAGATTTGAATTAGGAATGAGGATATACAGTTGTTTGTAGATGATTCAAAGTTGGAACAAACTATGAGGAGTAGAGCAGATGTTGTGGCCTTACAAGAAAACTTGAATAGACTAAGTGAATAGGCACAGAAGTGAGGATACTAGTTCAATGTTGCAAAATGGTTTTAAAATTGGGATGAAGAATTTTCTCTTGGTGGAGATATATTGTTGTAGCTGGAAGAAATAAGAGATCTTGGGGTGATAAGGATCTAACAATTTAAAGGCAATACTACCAAAATTGTGAGGACAACACAACAAATAATGGCAGTGATGCAGAGGACAAAGACTTGCAGAAGTAAGGAGATTCTGGTTCCATTGTATAAGACTCTGATTAGGCCAC
This sequence comes from Typopeltis vanoorti, assembly GCF_054136105.1. Lineage (NCBI taxonomy): Eukaryota > Metazoa > Arthropoda > Arachnida > Uropygi > Thelyphonidae > Typopeltis > Typopeltis vanoorti. The sequence goes on from NC_143552.1 coordinate 34,363,383, forward strand.
ATATGGACTAATGAAGAGATGCTAGAGAAGGTCCAGAGGCAATTGACTAAAATAGTTTCTGATCTCTGGAATGTAGACTATGAAGAAAGATTGCGACGATTGGCTGAGTCTAGTGGATAGAAAGAAGAGGGGTAATATGATAGAGACACAAGTTAGTAAGGAGTTGTTATAGGATTAACATTGAAGAGGTGTTTCATAAAACTGTCGGAGATTTGGGGGAGAACAAGAGCTCATCCCTGGAAGCTGTATATGGAGGGTGTGATCAGGGGAGTGAGAAGCAGTGCTTTTGCATGGATAGTAGTGAAAATGTATTGCTGAGAGCTATGCATCTGCAGAGAATTTGATTTGAAATCTGTGTCTCTGTGGGATCTTAAGATGACAATGATAATAATAATAATAACTGCAAATCTACCACTTTTACCAGTCTACCACTTTCATCTATTAATATCATTTTGCCATAATCATTCTTCTTTCTACTTGTCACATACCGAAAAAAATTTCCTAGGGTTTTCCTTTCTCTGATTTGCTAATTTATGCTCATACTCATATGCTTTTTTATACTCTTAATGCAACAGATTATTACCATAATACTGCTGGCCTTGTTGGCTGAACAGTTAGCATAACCTACTCTTCAACCCAAAGGCTGCAGGTTTGAATTCTGACATAGGCATGGATGTTTGTGATCTTCTTTAGGTGGGAAATGAATTTCATCGCTTAAATAATTTCATTTATTTATTATAGGCCTGAAGTGGCTTGAAAAGTTCCATGTTTGGTCTCTAGAGCAGGTTTTCTGTACTATGTAAATAATAAAATAAAAATACAAAAAATATATATATAAAATTGATAAAAAGATAAAAAAAATTCTTAGCCCACCCATGGTACAAAATGTACTATAGATTTGCAAATAATCTTTTATGGGTAATGGCAACATTAGAAAAAAAAAATGATCATTTTGTTCTATTTCAAGCTTAATCTCCTCATTCATTCAACAATTGACTCACATTCTACTTTTTGATGTTCAGAATGCATTCTCTCGTTCATGTTGTTAAGTTTCTCTTTGGTCAGTTTCCAAGAAGTCAGTTCTCATTTCTTTTCTGCTTAACTCTACATTCCATGCCATTTAGATGCAAGTTGTCTTCTAAGCTTCTCATAATCACCAGCCTTCAATTTCCAAATATATCTTTTTCCTCACAGATATATATATTCTGTGAAAAGATCACCAGGGTTGTGACTAGCCACAACCCTGGTGATCAATTCAAAATGAAATTATTTATTTTTTTCAAAATTTTTTACAAGCATCAAACATAATCATCACCACAGCAAACATAGGCTAAAAACATTAAAATAAGTAGAATGGAATAGAATATCACAAGTGAAATGTGATATCTGGAATATTAACAGGCAGGATGCAAGATTATACAATAGTCCAACAGAAATCACACACACACACACACACACACACACACACACACACACACACACACACACACACACACACACACACACACACACACACACACACACACACACAGAGAGAGAGAGAAAGAGAGAGAGAGAGAGAGATATTGGGTACCTTAACATCAATTAAACCTTCCCAAAATTTTAGGAAACTTAAGGGAAATGTTAAAGGGAAACTTAAAAGAAAATTTAATGGAGATGGAGGCTAGTAAAGAAATATTTCTCAACTGCAAATTGCATTTCTCAAGTAAAACAAAAACATGATTTGGTGTAAAGGGAGTGACTAATGAAATCAAAGAGGAATTGCAAATAAAAAGCAAGTTATTGAAAAAGTATAAAAAAAGTTGCATGAGGAACATAATAATACTCAAGTCAGGAAGCAAAAAGTGGGAAGAGATCAGCATTATAATCCAAGGAAAATCCAAAGGAATTGTTTCATTACATAGACCAGGGCTGTCCAACCTTAGGTAATCCATGGGCCGCATCATAATGCATATCTAGTAATTTGGTGAGCAGCAGCGACACTACCTCGGAAGCTGAACAAATGAACAACACTAACTGAGCGCTCACGTTCCCCATGAACGCCTGGAGCATGCACGTTGGAACAAAACAGTGTAAGAGCACTTCTTTGGCACATCTAATATTTGAAAAACACATGGGTATATAGTGATGTAAAAACACCAAATAAAATTACCAACATCAAGATTATTGATTAGTGATAGAATTAAAATATCTAATAGCATTTGATTCAAATTGTTATTTTATTTTTTCGCTCATGAGGATCAAAATCCATAGGTGGGCTGCACAAAATCGCACTGTAGGCCACATGTAGCCTGCGGGCAGTGCTTTGGACGGCCCTGAAGTAGACCATTGAAGAAGAAATTATTATGGATAAATAATGCAGTTAGATGGAAAAAAAATTTGAATGATCAATGCAGATAATATAGTGGAGCCCTTTAATGACCCCTTTATTGTGGCATTTCATCCTGTAAAAGCAGGTTTTAATCCTGAAAGGATGAGAATGGTTGATGGTTGTTTAGAAGTGCATAGGGACAATTTGTTTCAAATATTAAGAACTCTGGAAGTAAATAAGGCAATCTGACTACATGGGATTTCACCATGTATTTTAAGAAAACATGCAAAGGAAATGACCTCCAATGACTAGAATGTTCAATGAAAGTCTAGTTATTGGTTTAATGGAATAAATACAGAGCAGAGGAACAATATAATACAAGTTTATTAAATCTTGTATTTATTCTCTGTCACGGATACAATCTCAAAATTGTAAAAGCACACGCAAAAATACTTAAAATAATAAGTGGAAAAATATTAGACTCAAAATTTAACTCTAAATCAATTAAAGATTTGAAATGCATAGATTTTTTTATATAATATGAAGTGTGGCCAGTAAGTGGAATTAAGGATTTATTATTATTATTATTATTATTATTATGGGCAGCTCCAAGGAGTCCTTAGACTCATCGAGGGAAGCCCAACATCATGTCAAGAACGACTATTCAACATTCACACAGTATCTATCATACTTCACCTTGAACTCATTTACAGTCATGGCACCCACAACAGACTCTGGTAGTTTATTCCACTCATTTACCACTCTCCAAGTAAAAAACCTAACTCTAACACCCTTGCTAACCACACTTTTACCAAGCTTCCATGGATGGCCCCTAGTCCTCCCAGTACCAGTCCTATTCTCAAAAATATCTTCTGAATTAATCTTATAGAAACCCTTCAGTAATTTGAATTCTCAATCATATCTCCCCTTTTCTGCCTATCAACCAATTTCTGCAACCCACAAATCTTCAACCTGTTTTCATAAGGTTCATTCCATAGACCTGCTATCATCTTGGTCACTCGCCTCTGGATCCTCTCAATCTCCTCCCCATCGAGAAGAAACCTAGGTGACCAGATCGGGGCACAGTAATCAAGATGGGGTCTTATCAAGGCTCAATACAGAGGAACAATAACTTGCTTATCTCTGCTCGTCAAAGTATTCTTCAGCATCCAAGTGATTTGATGAGCTGATTTAGCCACTTTTGCGATGTGCCACCTAAACATCAACTCCCTATCCACCAACACACCCAAGTCCCTGGCCTCATCAATCTCCTGAAGTGCAGTTCCACCAATGTGATATACTGCTGCTAATCTTTTCACCCTAAAATGCAAAACCTTACATTTTTCCACATTAAATTGACATCCATTCTCCTTAGCCCAGTCCTCCAAACTATCCAAATCATCCTGCAAAATTTTGACATCCTGAGCATTCACTATTGCTCTACCTAACTTTGCATCATCCGCAAACAGATACACAGTTCCTCTCAGATCCTTTCCTATATCGTTAATGAACAAATTAAACAGTAGTGGTCCAAGAACAGAACCCTGCAGCACACCACTAGTCACAGGCTATCTTTTGGACTCTACTTCTGAATAAACCACTCTCTGATATCTCAACATCAACCACCCTCTTTATCCATCTCACCAACCCCATATCCATTCTCATATGCTGCAGTTTACTGATTAGAATTCCAGGCTTCAGCAAGGTCCAGTAGAATCACTGTAAACCCGTTACCTTTATCCAGTTCAGCCGTCACTGTGTTATAGAACGTGAGCAAGTTAAAGCATGATCTACCCTTCACAAAACCATGCTGTCCCCCATTTTCATCTATCCAATCTTGTATTTTCCTCTTGACTATTTTCTCCAAGACCTTGAACAATTTTCAACAGCAGTCTTGGAACCTCCTTTATGCAGTGGAACTATTTTTCCCTCTTTCCACCCCCTTGGGTCCAAACCAGACCCGCGACTCAAATTAAACAAAATGGTCAAAGGCACTGACAATTCTTTAGCCGCTTCTCGTACGACACGAGCTGGTATACCCTCCAATCCCGCAGATGAATTGACATTGAGGTTTAGCTAATGAGGTTTAGGTTTAGACATTTAGCTAATGGCTTGGCTAATTTAAAGGTGGAGGAGAGGGTCAGTGGCATCTGCTATGGGACAGAGAGGAATATTATGTTTATGAATTACAGGCAGAAGGAAGGATGTAGATTCTTAAGGGAGCAGACAAGCGCAGCCAGCTTCAGATAAGGTTTGAAAACAGTACAGAGATATTTTTTTACAGTCCAGGCTGTTATCTCTGAAGAGTTCCAGATACAGAGTATAGTAATAGTATTACTATAGTCTGTGAAGAAGGATGTCTGCACATTCCTTTCCACAGAAACAGAATCAAAAAAAAAAATAATAAAAAAACGACCATGCTTCGCTGCAGCAAATCTAAACTTGAAAAACTTTTACTTAGAATCAGCAGCAGATTTGGTAAACCAAGCTAATCTTAATAAATATGGTTGTGTTAAACTTCCCAAGATTTTGGAAACTTTAATTCTTAGGCTTCCTGCCCAACAGTTAAATCTAAAGTCTAAGCCTAAAGTCTCTCACAGGACTTTAGGCTTTTAGTCTGATATTTTCCCCCACTTATTGTTTTGAGTGTTTTTGTGTGTGCTTTTACAATTTTGATATCTTTTATAAGGCTGTCTTTTATAAGACAGACTGGACTTAAAGAAAACAAATCCTACAGATACCTTAAGAAAATAGAGAATAATAAATATCATAAAAATTAAAATCTGAATATGATGTAGAAAATTTGAATTTTTCCAAGAGGGAAATTGAGTGTGGTAATAGAGGTATAAGATAAGAGGTGTAAAGGAGCAAGAGAGTTGTTCTTAGTAGAAAAAAACAAATGGTGTGGTTGGAAACAAGGAGAATGTGAGTATGGAAGTTAGGAGATTGCTGAGCAGAGTCAAGATAACAGTATGGTAGCAAGGTAGGCAAGGTGTTGCCTACATATGAGAGGACAAGCAATAATCATAAATAGAATTCTGGCAGAGCTGTGTTAGGTGAAAGGGGCACAGTATGACTATATGAGATGAGCTTGAGAGATCAATAGAGTTGCATAAGATTTATGGACTGTTTTAAGAAACTGTTGCTAAGAGAGGGTAACAATAATTGTGAATGGGAGAGTAGGATGGAAGAGATTGAAGGAGTGCTTTTAAATGCGGGTTAGTAGTGTGAGTGAGAAGAGTGTGAGAAAGGGAATGCAATACAGAAAGGAAAAACGGAATAAGGCATATTCCGATAATTGAACCACATTTTTTTTATTAAGCTAAAAGCACAATAAAGAAAGAAAATCTGACAAGTTTCGTAAGTCGTTTGACTTACATCTTCAGGGGTAAAAGGTAACTTAAAGTTTAAAACAACAAAAAAGAGAAATTATTCAAAAATAGTTCATAGTATACAGTTGTAGCCATCTGATTGTTCATAAAATTGAAAAATCAGAATGCAGATTCAAAGCAGTGCTAAGTTTAAACAATGCTGGATGATGCCACATTCTAGAAAGTGTTTTTGTGACTTTTCTAGACTTGTCTTGTTTGAAAATTCTGCAAATAATGAAGTTATTATATAACATATATATTCTGAATTTGTTTAATCCAAAATTCTTTCTTATAAAAGCCAATGCCTGCTGTCTTTTTGAGAACCGCAACAACTTTTTTGTTGCTTTGGAATGAATATCAAATTAAGAACATAGTCTTTCAAATGTTCTCAATATCTGCATCTAGAGAACTAGACCAAACTTATTCTGTAGTACAATTAGAAGAATGACAGAACACAATATCCTTCACTAGAAGAGACCCGAGCTAAAAGAAGTTTGGGTTTTACACTTTTGTGTATATGGCTGATTTGCCATATCCAGGAAAACAATCAGTAGACATGCAGTTTACAGATAAAGGTGCCATTGTTGTGCAGTAGATGGTGCTGTGTGTAGACATGATAGAGCATTGCGTGTAGATGGAGAAATGTGTTGACAGTGGGTTGTGTGGAGTGGAGTGGAGTGCCATCTTGCAGTTCATGGACTCCTTGGAGGTGTTGTGTAATAGTAATCATAAAAATTATAAAATCATAAATAAAAAAACATCTCTTTATAGGCATAAATAATGATATGTGGTATGAGCATATAAATGAGCAACAAAAAACTTACCTGGTTGCCTTCTTTAGTCCAAAATATGGAAGGAGGTGGATTTCCTGTTGCAACACATTCAAATTTAGCAATACCATTTAAACCTACTCTTTGGTCTTTAGGAGTAATTAAAAATGTAGGCCGTGCTGTTGGTAAATAAGAAAAGTATAAACTATTAAAAAACAAACAATATTAACAAAATAATTTGACTTCTGATGTCATATAAAACATCAATATGAATACTGACTAGTCAGAAAAAGGATGTGTAATACATACTAAAGTAGACATACCCTCAAGTGACAGAGGACAGAGTAATTAATATATATATTGTAATCACTTCTGTTTCTTAAATTAACACATGTGTAATGCTACAGGTATGAATAACGACAATGATTATAGCCAAATATTTAAGAAGACAAGCAAATCACCAGAAACAAGTGCAATGCAGATAAGTGAAATACAGAAGTTAAATACAGATATACCATGCATAATGATTTTATGTTATTTTCAACCATCTGAACCTAAGAAAAACTGACACAAACTGGATTTTATATTGGCCGAAGGATTTTAATTGATACTAAGTAAGAAATACCAACATGTTTCGCCAACTTAGCTATTTGGCTTCTTCAGGGTGAATAAAAAAGATAAAAAACAAAACTTAAACACTTAAACTGTTCATGAAAGAATGAACCGAATACAATTGTATTTTTTTACAAATACAGAAGAATGCGTACATCAAATGCATGGAGCGTGTATATGATGTCAACTGTTGTTATGCAGGAACATTCTGTAATAAGCAGCGAAATTTAACTCTAGCATGCTTAATGATCTTATGAGGGTCTTCCAAATATCAGCTAGAATTAATCCATTATAAATCCACCATCGCCATTCCTTATGCTGGGACAGTTTCTTGCTACACTCCTCAAGCCACATGAAATATGAGTGACTTTTAAACCTTTAAAGACTATTCACCATTTTTTAAGATCTTCGAAAGACAGTCATGCCTTCTTCAAATTATAACATCCCCTGTTCATGTGGATTAAATTACATCGGTCAGACCTCAAGAAGTTTGGAAATTTAAAAAAAAGAACACTTAGGAGATGTAAACAATAACAGAGAAGACAATTCTGGGTTAGCCCTTCATTTCTCGAGGACAAACCATACCATCGAATGGGACAAAAGCTCCATGCCCTATTTAGAGGAAGATTTCTGTTCCAGATACATAAAAGAAGCCATAACAGTCATCTGTTCTAAACACAACCTCAACAGAAACCAAGGATTAATTCTAGCTGATATTTGGAAGACCCTCATAAGATCATTAAGATCATTAAGCATGCCAGAGTTAAATTTCGCTACTAATTACAGAATGTTCCTGTATAAGAACAGTTGACATCATACATGCTTGATGTGTTTTGATGTATGCATTCTTCTGTATTTGTAAAAAAAAATACAATTGTATTTGGTTCATTCTTTCATGAACAGTTTAAGTGTTTAAGTTGTTTTGTATCTCTTTTATTCACCGTGAAGAAGCCAACCAGCTAAGTTAGCAAAGAAATGTTGGTATTTCTTACTTAGTATCAATTAAAATCCTTCAGCCAATATAAAACCCATTTATGTCAATTTTTCTTAGATACCATGCATATTGTAATATATTCACCATAATACAAACCACAGTGAAAATCTATCTAAGGCAACCAATAGTGTTTCCTTCAAAAAGTGACCTTATAGTCTAGTGACCATCTAGTAGAATGTCCCATATAAAATATAGCAATAAGTTTAATTCAAATCAAAGAATTCTGTTGTTACCAAAAACAGAATTTTAAAGTCAAATATACTAAAATTATCTAAAGGAAAAATATGGCAAGGGGGAAACAAAATGTACAGAAAGTATAACACTTTGTTTAGCATAAAACTGCTTATGATATTATAATATTGAATGACAAATACCACATTTTAAATCGTATATGTTCTATTTTATATTATTTTATTCTATTTATACTAGATGTATGTCCTTTACAGGGTGTTCGGGATAAATTTGACATATTTATAATTAATTATATTTTTCCGTAAGTTACATGTATTAACACACACTTCTCTTCATTTAAAAGTTTGGACCCTTCTTCATTCATATACAAGATGTCAGAAAGGATGGATAGCTGGAACCCACCTGAATCATGGAAGAGAATAACTTGTATCATGATGATTCGTGCCCGCCATCAAAATAAGGATATTACGACTGCTGCCCAATGCTCCCTGAATACAGTAAAAACAATCAGGCATGAACTAGAGACTTGCAATGGTGACTACGAGGATGTAGCAAGAAGAAAGATCCCTAGCAGACGATCTGATTGCGTTCGTACAGCAGAATTCCTCGCAAATCTGCAGGAACAGGTGTTGAAGAACCCTGGCATTGGAATTCGGGCTTTGTTCGTGGAGTTGCTAACTGTAGTCAAGCCCTGGATAACAAGGGTAGCCAATGGTAGGCCGTATGTATGGCAGCAGGATTAGGGCCCCTTGCCACACCTCTGGGAAAAGTCAAAAATGGTTGTCTGAAAATTTCTACGACTTCACCAGTCCAAATGTTTGGCCTCCAAACTCCCCAGACCTTAACCCCATGGATTATTTGGTATGGGGCGCAGTTGAAAAAGACACCAATCGCACTTCCAGTAATACAAAAGCCCAGTTAATGGATAAAATTAAAATAGTTTTTGCCGCCCTTCCCAGGGAGACTGTAGCATCAGCTTGTTCGAGGTTCCGAAGCAGAATTGAAGCTGTGATCGATGCTAATGGTGGTTATTTTGAGTAAATCTTGTTGATAGTATTGTAATTAACTCTGCCTGTAATGTTTTTTTGTCAATTCATTAAATTTAATAGATACAAAGAAGATTTTCTTTTTCCTTACGAAACTGTCAAATTTATCCCGAACACCCTGTACATGTTTTGTTGTCTGTATGGCTAATAGTATCATCTGGAGGGTGCTTGACAAGTAAAAACCCGACAAAAAAGTAAATGTTTTCCAACAGCAGTTAATATCTATAAGTGGAAAAGACAAGAACAATAGTTTAATCAAGTGTATGATTAGGCATGTTACGTGCAGTTTCTATATCGTTGAGTAAACTCTGTATGTGATTGCTTGCATACAAGAGATCATTAATGTTACATATATTAATTAATGACCTAGATGTTGTGAAGGATCATTCCTTGGTTTCTATTTATTATTATTATTATTTGACATCTCCAGGGAGTCCAAAGACTCATCGAGGGAGGGCACCTACTCTACAACTCTGTCTCCACCACTCGATCTACCAACTGACTGCAACTATACCAACATCATCTACCATCGACCACCACTGCTAGTTTCTCCACAGACAATCACAAACATCCTCGCCCACGGTGGGATTTGAACCCGCAGACTTTTGGCTGGAGAGCTGATACGCTAACCACTTGGCCAGCTAGGCTGGCAAAGGTACATTTAGTGTATCTTTTTGAGCAAATGCTCTTGGAGGACTTCTTGAACAACCTGTTGAAGTCATTCTCTTCTAAGTAGGGATGGAGAATGTTTGCCAATTTACAGTGTGATGTTCTTTGAGGATGTACACCACAAGTCTGCTTTTGTCTTCCTTTTTAAATTAAAGATCCAAGAAATAATTTCTTCCTTTTTGTCAACATTGAGAATAAGTTCTTTGTTGCAGATTTCAAAACTTCTCCCAGTCTAACCTACATATATCTCTCCACAAGAATACAGAATCTTGTATACACCTGGATGTTTATAAAATGGAACTTTGTTTTAGTAGCGTGTACAAAATCTTCATAAGGTAGTGACTGGTTTGAAGGCTGTTCTGATGTTGACTGCCTTTAATTAATTATTACATCACACCTCCAGGGAGTCCAAAGACTCATCGAGGGAGGGTATCTACTATGCAACTCTACGTCTCAATGCTCCACCAACCTTCATCTAACACCAACTACCACCACTAGTACTCCCGCGGACAATCACAAGCATCCATGCCCACGGTGGGATTCGAACCCGCAGCCTTTTGGCTGGAGAGCGGATACGCTAACCACTCAGCCAACCAGGCCGACGAATTTTTTAATATTTTTTTCGAATATATTTTTCTTGATGCACTGCCAATGTATAGAATGGATACCATACATTTGTAATTAATTTCTGGGTTATCACAGGTTGGATCGTCAAAAAATAAAAGTTTCGTTGTACCATTTTTTTGGGTATCCATTGCGGAGGAACTGATTAAACAGGATTTGATGTTCTTGGTTTCATTTGATTTCATCATTTTTTAGTTTAAAGCTTTATTTTTCAAGGTTTTGATTATATTTAATTTTCATTGAGAGTGATGAAATGAACTTGTACTTATCTGCCTGTGTGGGCTTCTTTCCTACAGACTTCTAATGATAATCTTCTAGCACTGTTCATGTTGATAAGGATGTCTAGGAATGGTTGGTAATTTTCCATTCTTTTCTACTTCTAATGTAAATTTAATTTTCAGATGTTGATTATTCAAAAATTATACAAAATCTTTCCCTATGTTTCATTCCTTCAGGACTCTCCCTGTTGCAAGACTTATGCTAAATAGTTGTGTCAAAGGCCATTAATTCCATAGGGCATTCCCTCAAGACACCTAGCAATATACTGTCAAAAACTACTAACTTATTAATATCAAGTTTACTTAATTCCTCATTCGCCATCAGTCTCTCTTCTGCCATACCCTCTAACACTCCAGCTTCTCCTGATGTTGCCTTCATGAGGATGAAATACACTGATAAACTGATAATTGAATAATTCAACTATATCCTCTGCATTGATTACCAATCTACCAGTGTTCATCAACTAGCATTATCCTCCCATAGTCATTTTTCCTTCTACTTGCCACATATCAAAAGAACTCACGAGGAATTTGCTTGATTGGCTAATTTTTGCTCATACTAGACTTTAGCTGCCTTTACAAACCGAGTCACCTTCCTGGCCTGCTATTTGTATTCTTCATGCAACTGATCATTACCAACATTCATTCTGTGTTGTCACCACAATGTCTTCCTACAGATTTCATGCTTAATCTCTTCATTCATACATTTTACTCTTATCTTGTTTAGCCTTTTCACCTTTTGAGTACGCTCAAAGTGCTGCTGTTAAATAACTATTGATCAATGCCCACACGGCATCTATATCCTTCCCACTCAACTCATGTTTCCATGCTATAGCACCCAGTGGTCTCTAAGTTTTCTAAAATTGCTACCTTTGTAGTTCCATATATATCCCTTCTTTACAGAAGTCCTCATGTGACTAGTTGCAACCCAGGTGATCACTTTATGGCCACTTTCTCCAACTAGAGGAAGCTTAGATACCTCATTTATAATGACAATCTCTGATGGGATAATCAGATCCAAGACCCTTGTTCTCTGCATCCTCTTTGGTACATACTCCATGTTGCCCATATCCTTGTTTGCAACTACCACTCATATCCTCATTATACAGCTCTGAGCGATCATCTCTTGTTACATCTTCCTCTATCTCTCACCATTCCATGTAAAATCTCATCCACATTATTCTGGTTATAATCACTTAACTTACACAGATCCTTTTGCACTTTCTCAATCTTTCTTGTTATTGAAAACCCCAGAGACCAGAAACCACTTTTAGTCTCTGGACCCTTTCCTATCACTTTATCCATTTGAAAACCAGGTTAATGTATGATCAAATATTCACAGAGTAATCCATATGCAGCTGATCAAAGCTCTCTATGCTGGAACCTTAACCTTCTCACTTCTACACATCACTGTCTTCTTTATCATTGCCATAATTAACTGTGCTGCCATAGGTTTTATTAATGTGTCCCTGAAATTTTATATCCTTATCCATAGATTCCTCTTCCTCTACATATCCTCAAAGATATTCCTACCAATTGTATACTCTGCATCCCATCTTTTCTTTTGGATTTTTTAACCTTACATTTTGTAACTGTAAACTTTAGTCTCACTCACATGCCCACTTACCAGTTTATTCAAGTCCTTTTTCAAAACTAAATATACACAAATATTTTATTTGCTTTACTCCTCATAGGGGGTGCTTAAGGATCAAAGCTGTATAACTGAGAGGAGACCTCCACATAGCCTTTAAAGGAATGCGGAGAACCGACCAGGGCTTCTGACCTAATGTCCAATCCTCACCTTCTCGTGGTGCACCCTGTTGGGTATCTACTTTGATACTGAACGAACGAGGATGGGCTGGCAATTTGGGATTTAGCCGACCAAATTGTATTCTTATTGGTTAAACCAAAATAAAAAATGATGGTACAACATGACAAAATTTCATGCCGGCTGGGGCGTCGCCCGGTTAAACAAGGCCCCCGTTGTTTTCACCAGGGAACCAGGGCGAACAGCGAAAAGTCAGCTACTGGAACAAATCTGAAAACAAACCCCAACTCAACATCACCAGAGTTAAAGATCGGTACTATCAACGTAAGAAGCCTGAATGGCAAAGAAATGGAGCTAGCTGAGGAATTAGATAAGTACCAGATCGACATAATAGGGGTGACTGAAACAAAAAAGACCAAAACTGGTGAGATCTTTCTGAGCAATAAATACAAAATGTTATATTCAGGCAATAACAATCAAGGAAAAGAAGGAGTAGCCATAGTATTCAACACAAAATACGAGGCTAATCTTCTTGAATGGCAGTCAGTCTCAAGTAGAGTAATGTGGGCAAATATGAGAATGGGGAACTGGACAATGAGACTTATTTGTGCCTATGGTCCCACAGAAGGTTCTACTAAGGTAGAAGTGGAGGAATTTTTTGAGGCTTTAGAAAAAGCAACTGACACAATGAAAAAGGAAAAGTTGGTCCTTGTTGGGGATCTAAATAGTAGAGTAGGAAATGATTGTGAGACATACAAAAATATTTTGGGAAAATTTGGAGAAAAGAGCAAAGCTAATAATAATGGCAAATATCTGTTGGATTTCTGCTCAGGACATGGACTGGTTATTACTAACACCATGTTCCAACATAAAAATGTGCACAAATTCACATGGAGAGAAGAGGCTAGGAATAAGAAAAGTCTCATTGACTATGTTATTGTTGATAGTGATGTTTTCTCCCTGGTGCAGGACACCAGAGTGTACAGAGGATTTGAAATTGGAAGTGATCACTATTTAGTCTTGAGCAGGATAAAATTGAATTTCATATTGAAAAGAATAACATGTAAGAAAGTTTTAAAGCGAATAAAAGTTGAGCAGCTCTCAGATGTAAACTGTAGACTAAAATACAGAAATATTATTGAAAAGAAAATGAGAGAGTTTGAGAACAGGAATCAAACCTTGGAGATTCAGTGGCAAACTCTGAAGGAAACATTGATTGATTCTGCCAGAGAGGCATGTGGTGAGGTTGTGTGCAAAGATAAAAAAATCAGAACTCCCTGGTGGACACAGGAAGTTAGAGGCAGTGAAGGAAAAGAAGAAAGCATATCAAAAGTTCCTGGCAAATAAGTCAGCTTTTACTCTTACAGAATACAGAGACAAATGTAAGAAAGCTAAACAGTGTGTAAAACTAGCTAAACAAAAGTCATGGGAGGACTTTGGCAAGAATATAGAAAATAAATATCAAGAAGGTGGCAAAATATTCTGGAGGTTGTTGAAGAAGCTTAGGAATGGAGGAAAGAGTGCTGTAAAAGGAATTAGAGATGATAAAGGTGAAATGAAAACAGGAGAAAAAGATATCCTTGAAGTATGGAGTAATTACTTTGAAAAACTGCTAAATGAAACAAGCAGTGATGACAGCACAGTGATAAAAAACACTGACCAGGCATGTAGTCAGGAATACATATCCATACTTGAAGTAGAAAAAGCCATCAAAGGCTTGAAATGTGGAAAGGCAGCAGGAGTAGATGATATCCGACCAGAAATGCTGAAGTATGGTGGTATAAGAGTCTTACAGTGGCTGCACTGCATAGTTCAGAAAGCCTGGACAGAGGGATGAATTCCCGATGATTGGAGTAGAGCTCTCATAGTACCCATATATAAAAAGGGAAATAAAACTGAATGTGAGAATTACAGAGGTATTTCCCTACTGGGTGTTCCTGGCAAGATCTATGCAAGTATACTTGAGAAACGGTTGAGAAGAATTGTGGAAGAAAAGCTTGGTGAAGAACAAGCTGGATTCAGGCCAAATAGAGGCTGTCAGGATCAGATCTTCACTTTACGACAAATAGTCGAGAAAGCATGGGAATATAACAAAGATCTGTATTTAAGTTTTGTCGATTTGGAAAAGGCATATGACAAGGTGCCAAGAGAGAAGCTATTCAATACGCTGCAGTTATATGGTGTCAATGGGGCATTATATCAAGCAATACTTAGTCTTTATTTGAGTTGTGAGTCAGCAGTTAGAATTGAAGGAAGTACAGGAAGATGGTTTAATGTTAAATCTGGTGTGAGACAAGGATGTACATTATCCCCTCTGTTATTCATTATCTATATGGATCACATTATGAAGGAATGTGGTATTAAACCTGATATCAAAATTGGAGATGTTAATGTCAGCTCTTTGCTTTATGCGGATGATGTTATACTTCTAAATAAATCCGCTACAAGTCTGCAAGATTCTCTGACTAAATTGAATAGCTGTTGTAATAGATATGGTATGAAGGTCAGCAATAAAAAGACAAAGACAATGAAAATAGGCAGAATCATTGAAAATGTCAACTGTGTTGTGAATGGAGAACCTGTAGAACAAGTAAAACATTTCAGCTACTTAGGCACAATTTTTACTGAAGATGGTAAACTAAATATAGAAATAGACAACAGAATCAGCAAAGCTGGTATCGTGGGAAGTCAATTGAATAAATTCATATGGAATAAGAAAGAAATTAGTCGGAACACTAAATTAGCTGTATACAAGACTGTGTTCAAACCAATTTTAACTTATGGATCTGAGAGCTGGGTCAGAAGTAAAACACTTGACCAAAGACTAGAGACCGCAGATATGAGAGTCCTGAGAAAGATTAGAGGCGTGAACAGATGGCATCAATGGCAATATCATATTAAAAATGAGGATATTAGGAAAGAACTTGACATTGTCAGCATCCAGGAATGCGTTAGCAGAGCTAATCTCAGATGGTATGGTCACTTAAATAGAATGGGAGAGGAAAGATTAGCAAAACAAGTGTTCTCTGCCAGGTTGGCAGGAAAACGACCCAGAGGAAGACCAAGATATAGGTGGATTGATACGGTACAAAGTGTCTTAGACGATAGAAATATAAGATCTGATAATGTTGGAGTCTTGACAAGCAACAGACTGATTTGGAGGAAAATTGTAGATAGGAAGTTAGTAATGATGTAATTTTTTCATGTAGTACTGTCACATCCTGTACACCCCTTGAGGGTACATGGCAGGAATTTGATGATGATGATGATGATGATGATGATACTCCTCATAGATCTTCCTAACTTTACATCATCTGCAAAAACTGCATATCACCATTAAAGCCTTTCCCAATAGCATTAACTCAAAATTTAAACAGCAAAGGCCTCAAAAAAAACAGACCCTTGGGATCCAACCATTAGTGACTTTCCACTTCTGGGATAATGCTCCACCATCCATACGCAACTTGCTAATGCTTATCAGACAGCCAATCTCCTCTCCAATACCCTCACACTAATCTATTACCCATCCCAATCCATTTAATTTAACTACTAAATCATCATGGCAATCAAAGGCCACTGAAATATAAATATACCAATGCACATGTAACTCCCTTCCCAAAGAATTTGTCTCATCATCATCATCATCATGCCTGTCAAGGATTTAGGCCTAGAGTGGCCTGTTCCAGCCTTAGAAGTCATTGTTGAATCTCTTAAGAGGACATCCTGGTTTTCTTTTTCCTAATGATTTGTAATTTAAGGCTTGTTTGGGTAATCTTTCTGTTTTCATTCTTTCAACATGTTCCATCCATTTATGTTTATATTTTTTAATGTTTTCTATTACTGATTCCTGGTTTAATTCTTTCATAATTTCTTCAATTCTTTTGTGATCAAATAGAGCATATGTTGCAGTTTTTCTCATAAACTTCATTTCAGCTGTTATTAATCTTTGTTTGTCTTTATGTTTTACTGTCCAGATTTCACTTCCATACAATAGGACTGGTAGAGCTAATGTATCAAAGAAGAATTTGTCACCTTGTTATAATAAGTAAGGAGACTGCTAAAACATGACTGCTTTTAGCTAGCCTATGCTGTCCATCAAAAAGAATGTTGCTGTGCAACACCACTAGTGACTTTGCTCTTCTGGAATACTGCTTACCCATACATAACTCACTGATACCATTCAGAAAGCAACTCTCCAATGCAACATACTCATCTACTATCCAAGCCCATCTGTTCCAATTACCTTTTGAACAGATGGGCTTGCAAAATCCATCTCCCTTGTATAATAAGTAATTGATTGCTGAAAAGTAATCTTGATTTAGCAACTCCATTAAGTCCCCCAAAGAGAAGACTAACCTTATCACACTCATTAATACCTTAATCACAATTCCAAACACACAGGCTAGCCTATAATTTGAAGAGTTAGTATCATCATCATCTTCATGAAGTGGAACAATTTTGTCCTCTTTTTACCACATTAAAAAGGTACAGCTTAGATTAACTCTCCATGGTTAACCATCAGCACTGCCTCCTCCTGCCTTCCCACTATACAGAAGTTATGCATTATGCCATATTTACGATACTGAAATACTTTTATTACATTCTCATTTAATATCTCAACTATATTCTCTGCAGTAGGTATCATTCTACTATTTTCACTAAACAAAACTTATTTTTATAATAAAATTTAATGAAATGAATGCAGACACAGCACAAAGAAAAATAATTTAACAGGATTGATCTTTCTGATATTTCATCTCTGTCATAGAGACAGTAAGGAATATAATATTAATTGTAATAACACAAACACAACAATAAGTGGAAGAAATTAGACTGTTTTAAGCCTAAAATCCTATGAGGGATCTCTATGGATGCTGTTACAGCCTTAGCTGTTGGGCAGGAGGCCAAAGAATTAGTTTCCCAAATCTTGGGAAGTTTAACACAACCACATTTATTTAGATTATGCTTTTTTTTAAAAAAAAATTGCTGCTGATTCTAAAAAGACTCTTTCAAGTTTGTATTCTCCGTGATGAAGCATAGTAGTTTTTTTTTCCTCCATCTGATTCTGTGCAAGGTATACAAGGCAAGTCAGCTAAACCTAACTGACCATATTTGTAGTGGTAAATGTATTTTTTCTGTTCACCAAGGCAGATCCCCAGTTTGACCAAAATTATGATAAGTTCCAAGAACAAGGAATTGTGTAAACACCTGGAACAGAGAGAGAGAGAGAGAGGGAAGGAAGTTGATCCTCAGGAGATCAGAGCATGGAAGTCTCTGAACATGGAGGCCTTGATCAGGCCTCATATGGATTATTGGTAGACATTTGGTTGCTAGGTTTTCATGATGATGATGAGAATATGTTGGAAAAGATTCAGAGAAGATTCACAAAGGTAGTCAGTGGTTGGAATATGGAGTACAAAGACAGATTGAGAGAATGTAAGTTGCAAAGACTTGCGAATAAGAGGAACCCCCCAGACTAGCTTATAAGACATATAAGCTAGTCAAAGGTTGTTATCAGGTTGACATGTAAGAAATTTTTTTTATAGAATGGGAGAATGTTGTTAGAACAACAGGCCATCGCTAGAAACCATATAAGCAGGGTGTGAGCAGAAGAGTGAGGAACAGGTTCTTTGCATGGAGAGTGGAATGAATTGCTTGAGTATGTTGTGAATGTAGGCACACTGAGTCTGTTTAAGGTATGGTTGGAGAACATTGTGTGTTATAGAGTGTACCTCCAATGAGGAGTCTCTGACTACATGGAGATCAGACAATAAGAATAATAATAATTTCAGTTGTCACTCTATTAGAAAATTACTAAGGCAAGGCCTACCTTTTATATAAGTTATGCTGCCCACCATATATTGTATTACTAACTACACACTGCTGGAGTTTACCTTAACTGATATTTCCAATACTTTAACCACTGCTCCCAAGATATTAAGTGGTCTGTAATATGTAATTCTGTCTTGGAACCAACTTTACATAATGGAACTATCTTACCCTCTGTTAAAAATACCAAGCTATTTTAAACCTGGTTTTACTCCATTTCCCAAGTAAGCAAACAGACAAACAAGTCAAGTTTGCGCCTGCATGTATTGGAAGTCTAGCTGACCCTCAAAGTAGTGCAAGACCAAGGCAACTCTTGGTAAAAGTAGAATAAGCTCTGATCACTAATCTTAATATTTACCCTTAATGCAAAGCACATCTCCTAGAGGAGATGTATGATGTTTTGTATTAAAGGCAAGGGGCCACTACCCAGACTGGTTTCGACCTTTATTGAGCTCTCATCAGTGGGAGCCAGGTTAGAAATACCAAGATTTTAGTAATATAGAGCTTATAAGTTTTTTAACATTTATTATACCCAAGGTAAAATACTTTCTACATTTATATCTCCTCCTGAGATCTTTATTTAATAAGGTTAAAACACTTTATGGTAACTTGTTCTGGTAAAATACTTATAAGCTCTTTATTACTAAAATCTTGGTATTTTTAGCCTGGCTCCCACTGATGAGACCTCAATAAAGGTCGAAACCAGTCTGGGTAGTGGCCCCTTGCCTTTAATACAAAACATCATACATCTCCTCCAGGAGATGTGCTTTGCATTAAGGATAAATATTAAGATTAGTGATCAGAGCTTATTCTACTTTTACCAAGAGTTGCCTTGGTCTTGCACTACTTTGAGGGTCAGCTAGACTTCCAATACATGCAGGCGCAAACTTGACTTGTTTGTCTGTTTGCTTACTTGGGAAATGGAGTAAAACCAGGTTTAAAATAGCTTGGTATTTTTAACATTTATTATACCCAAGGTAAAATACTTTCTATCTTACCCTCTTTTCCACTCTCTTTGAACCTTGCCAGTGAGGAGAGTTAGAGTGAACAATTTCATCGGTGTCACTGCTGAGTCTCTTGCATATTGCAATAGAATGAAATACTTAGTCAGATGTTGTTATAGACCTGGTAATTTGGATGGTAGTGACTATGAAATGTATAAAACAAATTAACCAAGCAAATAAGAAAAGGGTCATCATTACGGGGTAAAATCATCATTATGATTTTAATTATGGCAATACAGACTGGGATGATGAGATAGCAACTGGAAGTAAAGAAAACGAGTTTCTTGAGTTTTTGAGGGACAACTATCTCGGACACTATGTAACAGAGGGTACACAAGGATTAAGGTGTTTGATTTGATCATTTCATTAGAGGATATAATTATAAATGAGATGTCAAATCGCCCTCCAGTTGGTGAGAGTGACCATGAATTGATTACCTAGGTGGTTGCCAGAACTGTGAGGACCTCTGTGACAAAATGGTATATGTGTAACTAAAACGCTGGTGATTATGAAGAGCTCAGAAGACAGCTTGCAGGTGTACCATGAATGAGAAGTTAACTGGAAAAAAAACAACAATACAGCTTGGGGAATATTCAAGAACCATCTAGTAGAAGCAATGTCTAAATGCATTCCAAGGGTCAGAAAGTTAAATAATATAGGTGTGAAATGGATGAATGAAGAGATTAAGCATGCGATACAGAGAAAAAAAAAAAAAGGCACTATGGAGGCAGCATAAGAGGAGCGGTAATAACCAATTCCATGAGGATTACAAAGAATAGGCAACAACGGTGATTTGGTTGGTATGCATAGCAAAAGTGAAGTATGAGCAGCAGTTAGTTAATGAAGCCAAAAAGAATCCTAGGGAGTTCTTTCGATATGTAGCCAGCAAAAAAATTAATGATTATGGAAGGATGACACTGATTAAAAAATGGTCTATGGACAACTGCTGTGAAAGATATAGTGGAGATACTAAATGAGCAGTTCATAAAGGTGTTTCATTCTTGTGAATGTGACATCAGGGAGAGATTGAGAGCAGTTGATAATGGGGAGGAGAGACTGACTGTAAGTGAGCAAGAGGTGTATGGGGAATTGAGCAAACTTAATGTTAATAAAGATGTGGGATTTGATAACATATCACCATGAATTCTGAAGGAATGTGCCAGGGAGATGGCATCTGCCTTGACATATTTTTTTAATAAGAGTCTTGCACTCACTCAGTCAAGTTCCAAAAGAGTGGAAGTAGAGTATGATCGTGCCACTTCATAAGGGAGGTTACAGAACTCAAGCATCAACTTATAGGCCTATCTGTGTGTCAGATGTTGTGGTTAAGATGTTGGAGAGGCTGGTGAGAACCAGGATTCAGAATTGAGTTGACAACCATGGTATTATCTTTGATGGAAGTTTTTTCACTTGGCTCACGAGTTGCCCCAGTACAGAAAATATTTCAGGCGCAAACTTTGTTTGCTTACACTTGGATAAAGGATTAAACCAAATATATAAATGGTTTTATATTTGATGAACAGCATGGATTTGCTAAAGGGATGTCATGCTTCAGTAATATGGGAGATACTGAGATAGGAGAGATGAGAGCTTTCTCTACCTTTGCAACGAGTTGCTTGGTGTTGTACTACCTTACCCCAGGCCTGAAGATACTTTCAGGTGCAAACTTTGTTTGCTCACACTTGGATAAAGGATTAAACCAAATATATAAATGGTTTTATCTTTGATGAACAGCATGGATTTTCTAAAGGGAGGTCATGTTTCAGTAATATGGGAGATAGGATAGGAGTGATGAGAGTTTTACTCCACCTTTGCAATGAGTTGCCTGGTGTTGTACTACCTTACCCCACTCCTGAAGATACTTTCAGGTGCAAACTTTGTTTGCTTGCACTTGGATAAAGGATTAAACTAAACTTATTATAGTCTAACCAAGTGAAAAATAAATTCTCAACATCTTTCTCTGAATCCAGAGTAATTTAATAATAAGGTTGTACACCCTTTGGCAACTCCTATAGGTTGGGATGACCTCTCATTGCTTCTGCCTTGGTGTCTCCACTACTAGGTCTGGCTCCGACTGAAGAGACCTCAATAAAGGTCGAAACCAGTATGGGTAGTGGCCCTTGCCTTAATGCAGAGCATTACACATATCCACAAGGAGATGAGCTCTGTATTATGGGAGATATTGAGATAGGAGTGATGAGAGCTTTCTCCACCTTTACAACGAGTTGCCTGGTGTTGTACTACCTTACCCCAGTCCTGAAGATACTTTCAGAAGCAAACTTTGTTTGCTCGCACTTGGATAAAGGATTAAACTAAACTTATTATGGTCTAACCAAGTGAAAAATAAACTCTCAACTACTTATTTATTACAATAAGGTGACAGCTTCATTGGACAGAGAGGGATATACAGCAGTATGTCTGGATTTTTCAAAGTCTTTTGATAGATTATGGCATGATAAATTGATAGTGAAACCAAAGTTGAAAGAGAAAAAAAAAGTCGTGTCTGGGGGTAGAATATTATTATTATTATTATTCAGGTATCCATGGAGTCAAAAGACTCATCGCAGGAGGTCCTTCCTAGGAAACACAAAGTCTATCAAGACTCATCAAGGGAGGTCCCTCCTAGGAAACACAAAGTCTATCATACCACTCTTTAAATGCATTGACCATTCTTGCTCCCACCATTCCATCAGGCAATGCATTCCATGGTTCAACCACCCTCAATGCAAAGAAACCACTCCTTACCCTCTTTCTCACAGTTTCCTTTTGTAACTTTCCATTCACCTAACTTCCAGGGATGGCCCCTTGTCATGACTCCTTCCCCCTGTTCAACCAAGCAAAAGAACTCTCCAGTGTCAACCCTGTAACCACCTCTCAACAGTTTAAAAGTCTCAATCATATCACCTCTCCTTCTTCTATCCATCAAACTCTGCAGTCCACATTCCCTCAGCCGATCCTCATAACTAACATTGTACAGTCCTGAAACCATCTTTGTTAACTGCCTTTGTACCCTTTCCACAGTTAATTTATCCCCTTCAAATTCTGGGGACCAAATCTGAGAGGAATAGTCTAAGTGTGGTCTGATCAGGGTATTATACAACGGAATGATAACTCTTTTATCTCTGCAGGTCAGCATCCTTCTCATTATTGCAGCAATCTTCTGTGTAACCTTCAGCACATTTGCAATATGTCACCTTAATTTCAGGTTTGTATCAATCATCAACCCCAGATCTCGTCTCCCCAACTTCCTCCAGTATAACTCCTCCCATCGATGTGTCCCAAACCTCAAGACCTTACATTTTGCTGCATTCTAGCATATTACATAAACAAGAGCACCCCTTCACAAATCCATGTTGACTCTCACAGATAACATTACCCTCATCTGCCCAATGCTGTATATGGTCCCTAACTAATTTCTCCAAGATCTTAACAACTACTGATGACACACCAACTGGCTATAATTAGACACCGCCAGTCTTCTTCTGCCCTTATGCAATGGCACCATCTTACCTTCCTTCCATTCCCTGGGCATCTTTCCTGTAGCCAGACTTTCATTGAAAAGCCAGGTCACAGGAGCTGTCAGTTCTTTAGCACATTCTCTCAAAACTCATGGTGAAATACCATCCAGTCCCACAGCTTTACTGACATCCAGAGTACTCAGTATTTGGAACACACTCTCCTCCTGCACCTCTAAACCTCAAACCTGCCCTATCTCTCTAGTATTAAAATTTACTTCTCCAGGATGAAATACTCCAAAAAAGTGTTCATTAAACAATCCCACTATATCATCTGCATCAGGCACTCTATTCCCATTTTTATCCTGCAATGTCATTCTTCCACAATTATTTTTCCTCCTACTGGCTACATAGCTAAAAAAATTCTCTAGGATTTTCTTTGGATCATAGGGCCAATCTCTTCTCATATTCCAGTTTCGCCTTCCTTACCATACTAGTCACTCTCCTGGCCTGTGTCTTATATTCTTCATGCATCTGCTCTTCACCTATCTCCTTATATCTCTTCCATAGCCACTTTTTTTACACGCAGTTTCTGTTTAATATTGTCTGTCATCCACTTTACTCCAAATTATGTCCTCTTCTTCACTTGTGGAATACAGCTTAGTTTCCCAATTTCCCAAGCAATAATGATATCCCGGCCTTCCATTTCCTCCCTCCATGAAACTTCCCCAAGTTGACGTCTAAGACAATTCACTTGCCTTATAATTTCACATACATTCCCATCCCTTTGATACTCCTGCATGTTTATTCATCTTCCAAGTCAAAACCATATGGTCACTCTCTCCAACTGGTGGGAGAGATGTCATCTCAGTTATTATCAACTCTTTTGATGCTATGACCAAATCCAAAACTTTTGAACCTCTTGTTCCCTCAATTGCATGTTGCCTAAGACATTTATCCCTCAAGAATTCTAGAAATTCCATTCCCTTATTGCTACATGCATCTTCCTCTCCCCAATTTATACTTCTGTAGTTAAAATCTCCCATAACAATCATTCTTCTTGCACTTGCCAAGCTCAAATGTCTAAACATATTCTGGTCCAAACCCTCTGTGCTCCTTGGTTTGTAGCAACACCCCACTAAATATCCTGTCTTACCCACCTCTATCTCACACCATATGCTTTCAAAATCATTAGTGTCACTGCCTTCCAAAGCCTTCACTCTTAGAGGACATAAGTCATCACTTATCATAAGCAGTACTCCACCACCACACTTTCCCTTCCTATCCTGCTGAAAAATGCTGTTCCCTGCTACAAGTCAAAACCACATGGTCACTCTCTCCAACTGGTGGGAGAGATGTCATATCCTGTCAACCACATCTCAGTGATCCCAATAATCTTTTGCCAGGCTAATGCTATCAGTGCCACCAATTCCTCTCCTTTATTCTGGATACTCCTTTCATTAATATAAAGCATAAAAATGCCACTGTTTCTATACCCAGCATTATCCCTCTAGACTCTACTGGGCTCAGTGTTACCTGATGTCATCCCCCCTTCTCCCAAGTATCCATTCCCACAAGAGGCCACCCCTGCTACCATTCACCCTGGGCATTCTAGTTTCCGTGCATTGACACACCAACTCGTTCAGAACAGCAATCTCTTCAAATGCCTATGTCCTTCCTCACTGAAATGCAAGAGGTCTCTCACATGCAATTTCTTTCTGTCCTCAAATGCCTTCCTAGCATCCACATATTCCAATCCTCTCTTCTGACACATGCTATCAATTATGTTATTCAATATTACTGCTCTACTGTTCAGCTCGTCACTATCATACCTAGGCAAAACGCACACTATCTTTCCTCTCTGCATCTTCTTTCGTTCAACCTCAAGCAAGAATCTCATATCTCTCGCTGCCCAATTTCATTACCTCGCAAGTCATTTAAATCATTTGTTCCTGCCATCCCAATCATTTCATCTATCTTTTCATACCTCTTAATTGCCAGAGCCACACTTTCTATCGTTCCCCCAGGCAAACACTCCTCGCGTATCCTATCTTGAACACCACAGATCATTGAGTCCCCATACATTACACCTCCTACTTCCCTGTTCCTCGATTGCTCACATGCATCCATCTCTCTCTCCCTCTCTCTCTCTCCTCTAACACTTTCTCTCTGTGTTCCCCTACTTACTTGCCTTCCTGACATCACTATCCCTGGTTCCAGTGCTCCCTCACATTCTTCTCATTCCCTCTCTCCTACTATTTCCATTCTCGCCTCTTCTATCATTCCTATAACTCTCTCTCTCATTCCCTCTCTTCTACTGTTCCTATTCTCTCATTCCTATAACTCTCTCTCATTCCCTCTCTTCTACTGTTCCTATTCTCTCCTCTTCTCTCATTCCTATAACTCTCTCTCATTCCCTCTCTTCTACTGTTCCTATTTTCTCCTCTTCTATGGTTCCCATAACTCTCTCTATTTCCCTCTCTTCTACTGTTCCTATTCTCTCCTCTTTTTACTGTTCCTAATTCTCTCCTCCACTATCATTCCCATAACTCACTCACTCCTACTCTGATTCGTGTTGCATTCGTCTCTTCCATTCGCCTAATCTCATCTTTCACACTTCTCATCTCATTCCCTAGACATTCCACCTGCTCTTTCAACTCATCTATCTCTCTCTGCAAGTCAGCCACTCTTATTTGCCATTCACCTTCCCAATTGAGACCATCTCCAAAAAATTCACAATCCTTCAATCTTTCCATACTCCCACTCTCACTGTTTTATTCATATTTCTCTCGCCATTCTCGCCCTCTATCATACCACTCATCTCTCTATGTGGAGAATCTCCTATCTCCTCAACAAGGTCAGTTATAGTCATCTCTAACTCACCAAGTTCCTCTCATTGCCTGCATTTTGCGCATATATATATTTCCCCTTCTCTCACCTGCCACATATACAACCGCCGGGACGCATACATTCCAGAAGTTCCGCATGCTACAAAATCCCATATGATATCACTCAAGGGAGGGGAAGGGAATATTCAGGAAGAGGAAAGGCACTAGTGGTGTATCTCAGGGGTCTGTTTTAAGGCCATTGCTGTTTAATCTGTATGTTAATGATATTAGGGAAGATTTGGATGGGGATATTTAGTTGTGTGCAGATGATGCAAAGTTGGGATGAAATATGAGGAGAAGAGCAGCTGTTTTGGCCTTACGAGAAGACTTGTATATGTTGGATGAATGCACACGAGAGTAGGAATGCTAGTTCAAATATTGCAAAATTAAGGTTTTAAAATTTGGGAAACAAAGGTGGGATGTAGAATTTATGCTTGGTGGTGATATATTGTTGGTAGTGGAAGAAATAAGAGATCTTGGGGGTGATGGTGAATCCTATCCTATCTGATTCCTTCAGCCATATGGCTGGTGGCGGTAGCTATATGCTGCCATAGTAGGGAGATGATTATGAGCAAGATGGTTTCCTATTGCCTTCCTTTCTGTAGTATATTTTATGACTGTAGCCATGTGTGTGTTCACAGGACCAGTATACCTGTTTTGAGGGATGAAAAACTCATGCTACTGGAAGAAAAATCCCTCCACCACCATACGAGACCAGTAAACTCACCTTTAGTCAAAAGAGACAAGATAACGATTCCTCACGTCACTGACAGGAATCGAATCCAGGTCTTTCCGACCAACGGGCTTTGGCTATACTGACTGAGCAATGGAGGCTCTTGATGGTGGATAAGGATCTAAATAGAGCACACATTGCCAAAATTATGAGGAAACACAATGAATTCTGGGAATGATGTAGTGTGTGTGCACAAATTTGATCACCTGGTTTTCAAAAGGACAAAGAGATGTGCTGAAAAGAGTACAGAGGAGACGAACTAAAGTAATTTCTATTCTCTGGAATGTTGAATATGAGGAAAGGTTGAGAAGATGCAATTTACAGAGTCTAGTGGATAGGAGGGGAAGAGGGGTGACAGAGACCTACAAGTTAGTAAGAGTATATTTTTTAGCAAGATTGTTATAGGATCAATGCTGAAGAGGTTTAAAGAGAACATGGTGGGAGATCAGGGTTTTTTGAGAAATAGGTTTTTTGCATGCAGAGTTCGGAATAATCGGAATGCCTTGCTTGAGAGGTTGGCGTCTGCAGAGAATTTGAATGTGTTTAAGGCACAGTATGATGAGCTGTGTGTATGACAAAAATACCTCCTAGATGAGTCTTTGACTTGATGGAGTCTTAGGGTAATAATAAATATGTCAAAAA
Source organism: Typopeltis vanoorti (assembly GCF_054136105.1). Classification (NCBI taxonomy): domain Eukaryota; kingdom Metazoa; phylum Arthropoda; class Arachnida; order Uropygi; family Thelyphonidae; genus Typopeltis; species Typopeltis vanoorti. Next base: position 34,390,569 of record NC_143552.1, read on the forward strand.
AAGGAAAGTGCAAGGTGGCTGGAAAAAGTTTAGAAAAAAAAAAATCAAATGATACCAAGAGCCAAATCACAAGGATGTAAGAAATTAATAACTATATTTTCACAAATCATTTCAGAATTACAAGATAATACTTCAACTGTAAATGTGATCAACCAGTCTTTCCTACAGCCATCAACTCCAATGAATGCAAATGTTGATGTAGACATTGTTTCCTTGCTTTTTGATGAAACGCAATTATTTCATTCAACAAAAATATCTGCAGCATAAAGTTCTGAGTCAATACCATCGGCATTAATGATATATAGAAATATAGAGTATACACTCACTGTTAATTAAACCATTCCATCAATTTCAAATGCTCTGATATTTATACATGTAAACCCAAAAAGGTGTTAAATTTAGAATATTTTGCTGGTGATTTTGTTTCTGTTTCCTTTTGTAGTCATTTTCTGCATGTTTATCTGATATAGAGCATAAGAAATAAGCATGTGAATGGTTATTTCTTATGCTCCAAACATGATAATAATAATAATCTCCAAAACAATCCACTAAAACTGGTATTTCTAAATCATGAGAAATTTAAGAATTTTGAACAAGTTTTTCTTGTAGCATCAGAATTTGTAACAATGACAAATGGAGTCATAGAAATGTCAATATGTTTGTTGAGACAGATTTTAAAGATAAATAGACTACAATACTACAATTAAAAATATAAAAAAAATCTTGAGAAATCATTCTATAACATACAGTGAAATCCAAAACAAACTTACCATATAAATGTGTATAATGTAAGCAATGGATAGAGGGCATCATTGTTTTAATAAAAGGTACTTAAAATACTGTAATATTTATGAAGAATTTTTGAAAATATTTAGCTTACATCTAAGAAAATGCCCATATAAAACTAAACAAGTTATTAAAAATGAATACTTTTGTATTTCTAAATCACTTAGGGAATTGAAACAACGTAGATCCGAATATAAATTAAATAATACTTTAATAGATATTTCCGATATTTCGGCAATGTCTCATTGCCATTTTCTAAAGGAACTTACAAAAAGGCAGGTGCACACAGGCCCTAACAATACAGTAACTAACTAGAGTTACTGTATTGTTACAGTAACTAACTAGAGTTACTGTATTGTTAGGGCCAGTGTGCACCTTCCTTTTTGTAAGTTCCTTTAGAAAATGGCAATGAGACATTGCCGAAATATCGGAAATATCTATTAAAGTATTATTTAATTTATATTCGGATCTACATTGTTTCAATTCCCTAAGTGATTTAAAAATGCATAACCAACGTATAAGCCTATCTACGAGAATATTTTTGTAATAGTAATAATAATAATAAATAATTGTGCCTCCATAGTGCAATTGGAAGAACGATGGTAAGTTCTGCCCTTCGACTGGAAAAAGGCCTAAGTTCGATTCTCACTGTATAGAATCTTTATATGGTTTTTTTCAATTGAAGGTAAGTTAGCCAATCTCATATGGAGAGTTTTTATTCTAGAAACTTAGGTTTTTCATCCAGCATACAGATAAATCAGTCTTCAGGACACAAGCAATTTACAGACAAAAAATACTAGTAGTGGTGGTGGTGTTGGTGGGCAGTAGATGGCATTGGTGTAGATGATGGAGATGGATGGAAATGGTGGATATGGAAAGTTGTAGAGTAGGCACCCTCCCTCAATGAGTCATTGGACTCCTTGGAGGTGTCACGAAATAATAAATAATAATAATATTCTTAGCTCTTTCATATCTTCTTTCACTGCATATTTCTTGCCTTTCAAATCATTCATGGGAGCCAAAACAATTAATGCATCCCCTTTGCAAACCAAGAGCTTCGCTAACAACCATGCTTTCACCAATTTCTCATTAAGTACATCTCTTATCGCCGAATCTCCATACAATACCTTCTGCTCTCACACTTTCATACTTTTTTTCATTCACTTTTTTTTTTTTTTCCATTCTCATTCTTGATGAACTACAAGACAATCGTTTCCCCAAGTGGCTGTAGCTCAAATTTTTTACTGTGAAGGATGATGTGAATCATGGTTTTTTCCCTTCTCATTGTCACCTAATTATCCACATTACCTTCAGCCATATTTCACGCACTCTCGTTCACTCTTCCACATTCTCTATAACATTTTTGCTATCTTCTCCAAACAAATTTTTATAAAATTTCTCCAAAGAAATAAATAATCAATGGAAACAGATTGTGATTGATGGCTGCAAGTTTACATTACACAATATGGAAATTCTTCAAATTACTAGCCATAGAAAGTCTGATAGAACTCAAGAAATTAAAAGGGAAAAAAAACTCAATCAGAAATTAATGATTGCTCTACTCCTTGTAATATTATTAAGAAAGACAGGAGAGGGATGAACTACAGTTTATTGTCAAAAATACTGCTAGTATATATATATATATATATAGAAAGGTTTTTACCTTGGGTATAATATATGTTAAATGTTAAAGATACCAAGCTATTTTAAACATGGTTTTTTACTCCATTTCCCAAGTATGCAAACAGACAAAGAAGTCAAGTTTGCACTTGCAATGTAATGCAAGTCTAAGTGACCCATAAAGTAGTACAAGTCGAGGCAACTCGTGGTAAAGTCGGATTAAGCTCTGATCACTATTCTTAATATTTACCCTTAATGCAAAGCCCATCTCCTTGAGGAGATGTATGATGCTATGCATTAAATGCAAAGGGTCACTACCCAGACTGGTTTTGACCTTTATTGAGGTCTCATCAGTGGGAGCCAGCATAGAAATACCAAGGTTAAGTAATACAGAGCTTATAAGTATTTTACCAAAACAAGTTACCAAAAGGTGCTTTGACCTTATTAAATAAAAATCTTAGAATGAGAGATAGAAAGTTTTTTACCTTGGGTATAATATATGTTAAAGATACCAAGCTATTTTAAACCTGGTTTTTTACTCCATTTCCCACGTCAGCAAACAGACAAATAAGTCAAGTTTGCACCTGCATGTAATGCAAGTCTAATTTACCCGTAAAGTAGTACAAGTCAAGGCAACTCGTGGTAAAGTCGGAATAAAATATTAAGAATAGTGATCAGAGCTTATTTCGACTTTACCACGAGTTGCCTCGACTTGTACTACTTTACGGATCACTTAGACATGCATTACATGTAGGCACAAACTTGACTTATTTGTCTGTTTGCTTACTTGGGAAATGGAGTAAAAAACCAGGTTTAAAGCTTGGTATCTTTAACATACATATATATGTAAATAAGTTTTTTTACCTTGGGTAATGGTAATATATATTATATTAGGGTTACCAAGCAATTTTATAAACTTGGTTATTTTACTCCTAAATCCCAAGTAAGCAAACAGTTAAGGTGGTGCAACACCAGTGCAACTCATTGTAAAGGTGGGTAAAGCTCTGATCACTATTCTTAGTATTTTCCATAATGTAAAGCACATCTCACTAAGAGATGTATACTGCAATACATTATGGGTGGGGTCACTACCCAGATCGGTTTCAACCTTTTTTTGAGGTCTCCTCAGTGAGTAGCTAGACCCTAAATACCAAGGTTTTAGTAATACAGAACTTTATCAACTTTACCTATACAAGTTGCTACAAGGTGTTTTTATTTTGAATAAGAATCTCTGGAGGAGATAAAGATGTAAATATTACTAAAACCTTGGTATTTAGGGTCTAGCTACTCACTGAGGAGACCTCAAAAAAGGTTGAAACCTGTCTGGGTAGTGACCCCACCCATAATGTATTGCAGTATACATCTCTTAGTGGGATGTGCTTTACATTATGGAAAATACTAGGAATAGTGATCAGAGCTTTACCCACCTTTACAATGAGTTGCCCTGGTGTTGCACCACCTTTAGACTTGAACTACGTTCAGGCGCAAACTTAACTGTGTGTGTGTGTGTGTGTGTGTGTGTGTGTGTGTGTGTGTGTGTGTGTGTGTGTGTGTGTGTGTGTGTGTGTGTGTGTGTGTGTGTTTAGAAATTTTAATGACTTAAACACCGAGATAATTAAGAGTAAAATATATCTTTATATATATACTTACAATGAACAGTTAGAGTTGCTGAGGTAGAGATAATGCCCACATGATTTTCTGCTTCACAGATATATACTCCTTCATCTGTAGGTGTGACATCTCGAACACTAAGGCTTTTGTCTTCTTGAATTTGTGCTCTGTAAAATAAAATCAAATTATATAAAATTAAAAAAAAAACTCAATGCAAGTTATATGGTTCAGTAAGCACACATCTAATTATAAATTTACAATACACGAAAACTTGCTACATTAGAGTATGTCAATTAAATAATTATGCAATGAAAGAAAGCAAACTAGTAATAATCATATAAATAAGTATAACATTGTATTCAAAATATCAAGTAATTTTATATAAACTTGGTTTTTAATCCTATTTCCCAAGTAAGCAAACAGATAAGTATGTCAAGTTTACGTCTGCACGTAGTGCAAGACTGAGCAACTCCTGCAGGACCAAGGCAGCTTGTGGTAAAGGTGGATTAAGATCCAATCACTTTCCTTAGTATTTTTCCCCTAATGCAAAGCACATCCCCTTGCAGAGATGTATGATGCTATGCATTAAAGGCAGGGGTCACTACCCAGACCGGTTTCGACCTTTATTGAGGTCTCATCAGTGGGAGCCAGACCTGAAATACGAAGGTTGAAGTAATGCAGAACTTATATGACTTTTACCTAAACGCAAACTTGACATATGTCTGTTTGCTTACTTAGCTAATAGGATTAAAAACCAAGTTTATATAAAATTACTTGGTATCTTGAATACATAATATACCCAAGTTTAAAAAAATATATATAAAAAAAAACTTTCTACAAGTATAACATTATTTGTTAAGAAAGAGCCTTATAAGTATACACCCAGATGGTGAACTATTCAGAATAAAGTATTTGTTCATCACACTATGAAACTTTTTTTTTATCGATACATTATGCTAACTTATTTAGCATACAAAACTTTTACAATGAGTTGTCTTGGCAACCAAAGAATTTATAATAGTGTAATGCTGAAAAATGTACCAATAAAAGATGAAAATATGGATCCTTGAAGATTATGTCATAATTGCTACATGATTAATTGAAACAAACAAAGAAAATCTGCTAATCCCTTTTATTTCCAAAAGGGTGTAGACTTAACTAACTTCTAGTCTTAACTAACTTTTGAAGACTAGCGGCCAGCTAGCTTCTATCCGTAGCCAATCGCCAAACACCTCCAAGACTATCAGTGATATTAACAGTTATTAACTGGCATCTAGAGAGGACAATGTGGCAGACAACTGAAATCATCTCATGGTTCCTTACATTATATATTATGGTCTGAAATAGTGTGAGGTCTATGGTCAATTTTCTTGAATTTATGGGATGAAAATCACAAGTTTCTGAGAGGGAAAAAATGGCTTACTCATGCTAGATTTTTTATGGCCAAAGACATCACAGATTATACTGCGCCAGGACACAGGTAACAGCAGTACATATGATAATTGGTTAGAAGAAATATCACAAACATCCATGCTCTTGTCAGGACTCATGCTAGAGAATGATTAACTTGGGAAAACCAGTTGAAAAAAAGTTCCTCTAGTTGGCACCTAGAATCAAATTTACACTAGTCTTTCTTTAGGTTGCCAAGCAGAATGGATGCAAATTTCACAGGGCTATACAGACCTGAACTGCAACTGAATAAAGCAATTTTGATATTAACAAAAAAAGATTTATGCACATTGTACATGTTATCCACCTTCTATTATTAATATTAGTGTCAAGAAGAATTCCAACCAATGACAAAATATTGTTGAAAGTTTTACCACTTGGTTGTGCTATGCCAGACTGGTTGGCTGAGTGGTTAGCATATCCACTCTCCAGCCAAAATGCTGGGGGTTTGAAACCCACCATGGGCATAGATGTTTGTGATTGTCTGTGAAAATACTAGTGGTGGTGGGCAGTAGATGGCATTGGTTGATAATGTGGTTCGTTGTAGTTGGTGGATGGAGGAGTGAGTGGCAGAGACGGAGAGTTGTAGAGCAGGTGCCTTCCCTCGATGAGTCTAGGACTCCCTAGAGGTGTCAAGTAATAATAATAAGTTAAAGATTTCAAGAAATTTATTTCTTGGTTTAATTTTTTATCCAAGTGTAAGCAAACAAAGACTGCATGTGAAGTAACTTCACAACTGGGCAACTCGTATATAGAGGCTAATGACTTCACATCACTTGCCTGAGTGTCCCATAATGCAGAGCATATATCTTTCAACAAAAACTTTCAACATCTATCTCTAATCCAGAGTATTTTAGTAATAAGGTGTGACACCTTTTAGCTATTTGTATATGGAAATATGACTTCTGCATTACTTCAAACTTGGTATCGTTTCTGGGTCTGGTTCCAATGATGAGACCTCAATAAAGGTTGAATAGTGTCTGGATAGTGACCCTTCCCATAATGCATAGCATTATACATGTCTGTAAGGATATGTGCTTTGCATTTTGGCCTAGTGGTTAGTGTATCCACTCTCTCGTCAAAAGGTTGCAGGTTCGAATCCCAATGTGAGCATCGAACACATAGGCGCCTCCCAAGCATCTATATATTCACCTTTTATTGGTCCATTTTGATAAGGTTTCCACTGAATAAGATTTCTATATTTGGCTTTCAAATAATGCTGGATCTAATATCCACTTGACATGTATAATTTTACATCGCCGAAATGAAGTCTTTTGGTTCTTTATTTTAGTAATTACTTTTACGCACTGACTGAGAGTTCACTTATGAAAAATACATCTCTCTGACATTTCAAGTTCTTTAGTACTGAATGAGAGTTTCTGCTCTCTTAAAGTTTCTACCTGATCTCTGAGGAGAACCAACCAGTTCGAAACAGCTGTCAGGGCAGTGAAGCCTTATGAAAATGGACCAATAAAAGGTGAATATATAGATGCTTGGGAGATGCCTATGTCTTCTGCACTAAGGCAACTCGTGAATGCCTGGGGAATATATTCCCATAAGCTCTCTGGTCAACTTACCTTACGAAACTTTCATAGTTTTTACATTCGGCTTTGAAATAATGCTGGATCTAATATCCACTTGACTTACATAAAAATACTATGGTACAAGAAAGTCACTGCAGCTAACTATTCCAGTGGTCTCTATATGTTTGCTATCAAACACCAACTTTTAAATTTAACGAAAAAAAAAAAAAAAGAAGAAGTAAAGTTAAGTCCATATACAGCAATCCCTTGATTAATGCACCTAATGCATTCTTTAAAACGGGCATATTAATCAAAAACACACTAATTGAATATAATAACCTACGGGAAAAAGTATAATTTGTTCTTCTTTTTTGGCACTTAATTTTTTTTTTTTTTATAAAAGAATTAGGGTATGTCTCAGGGCCTAGTTAAAGGAAAACCATGAAGCTCAAAGACAATAAAATATATTCAGAATATAAATTTATTATTCTACTTCTTAACAAAGAATTAAGTTAACGCAGTTTGGCAGGCTTTTTTTTTTTTTTTTTTTTTCATACAACTGATGGTATGGCCCTATTGCCTCTGTAAATACTGTAAATCTCATCAAAACCCAGTTCATGCCTGATGCTGGAAATTTCCTCAACAACATTATCCATTTCATTTGAAAAGCCTCTAAAATCATTTGCACAGTGTGGAAGAATGGGCTTCCAAAAGGCCTGCATATTGCCAGCAGTAATTTCATTCGACTTTGCAACTTTATAACCAGGTTGAGATTTCTTTGATTTGGTCAGAAAAGTCTTGGAAGGCATTAGCTTCCGAAAAAGATCAGTTTCATCAACATTAAATATTTATTGGACACAACAGTCCCCTTCTTCCACAATTTTCTTCAAAATCTCTGGATAATTTGCAGCCACCTCCTTATCTGCACTTGCAGCTTCGCCTGTTCGAATATAATGTAGGCTATTTCTCCTTTTGAAATGCTCAAACCACCAAGCACTACCATGAAATTCTTCTTCTTTTCTATCATTGATGGCACTTTCTTTCAAGGTTGCAAAGAGACTTAATACTTTTCATTTAATAAGGTGGATCCATTTTTGGTCACAATCTTCAATCTAGGTAGAAAGAAGTCTCTCTAATTCAATCATTATAATACTTTGATTTCAAGTAGTCTGCATGCATGATGAACTTTGAAGCAGCCTTATTTTTCCCTTTGTATTCAGCAGCTTTGCTTAAAATTGCTCTTAGAGCTGATTCACCCATTTTGTGTTCTTGTCCTATCTTTGCTTTGGACTCGCCTTGTTAATTTTTATTATTTCAAGTTTTTATTCCGATGAGATTACTTTTTGAATCCTATTCACATTTCCGCTTTTTTGCTCACTAATTCTTTTACTCATGATTAAAGGTTTGACAAATACTTGAAAATAAAAAAATAAGGAAAACAATTGCAAAGGAGGCACGAGATATGATCAGCAAAATGCTATGTAATTCTTGTAGATAGGCTTATATGTTGGTAACACATGACTATTAAATTATTTAAGGAATTTACAACATATACTGGAATATTAATTAAAAGAAACTTTAATAAATATCTCCTATATTTTGGCAATGTCACATTGCCATCTTCATGGGAACAAAAAATTATGGCATGTCAATGCAGGAACTCAAAAAGCAAATGAGGCAGAAGAGAGAAAACTACTGTTGTTCCTTGTTCCTAGAATCCTAAAGGTGCCACCTAACAGGCTATATTGGGTTGTCTTGGCTGTTGGGTTGAAGTCCTCAAGATGCAAGCTTCCCAAATTTGGGGCAGTTTCATGCACCCAAATTTGTTGAGGTTTGGAAAGTTTTTTAGAGCTGAGGCTGATTCCATGAACAATCTTTCATATTTAAATTTGCTGTGGTGTATTAAAGTGGCTTTCTTCCAACATATTCTGTGGCAGGTATCCAGAGCATGATCTGCAAGCCCAGAGTGGCTGTATTGGTAAAGCCAGATGTAGTCTTTGTGTTCCGAAATCCTGACATTTGCTGTCCTGCCTGTTTGGCCAAAGTAGGACAGTTTAACAGCTGCAAGGGACCTGGTATACCCCCAGTAGGTCTAGGGGAAGTGGTTAGTCTTTGGTGGAGCGGATAAGGGAAGCCAATTTCTTATATGGTTTGTAACAAGAAGTCAGGTCATATTTTTTTTAAGATTTCAGTTAACTTTTCAGAGGTGTCCTGGATATAGAGAATGGTGATGGATTTAGTGTAATCTTTGTTATGAAGGGGGGGAGGGGTTGTGGTTAACTGGTTTTAATATTTTTTGGGGGTTTTAGCCATTGGCTAAGAAAGTGTTAAGGATGTGGTTTAGTTCAGTGGTTAGGGCATTGTCATCTGAACAGATTAATTTTTTTCCTGTTATATAGTTTTTTTATAACCCCATATTGTTGTGAGGGGGGGGGGTTCTGTAAACAGAGAAAGCCAAGGATCCATCAGGCTGGCGAGTGATTAGAGTGTCTAGGAAAGAGAGGCTGTTGTTTTCCTCTTTTTCCAAGATGAACTGGATTCTGGAGTGCTGGTTGTTTAAGTGTGTTAAGAAGGAGTGGAGTGTATCTGAGCCATGTGGCCAAATAGTGAACACATCATCAATGTAGCGAAGGCAAACAGTGGGTTTTTGTGGGGCTGAGTTTAAGGCTTTCTCTTCAAAAGTCTCCATAAAGAAGTTGCTCAGGGGTGGAGAGAGTGGTGAACTCATGGCTGTCTCTCTATCTGTTTGTAGAAGTTTCCTTGCCAAACGAAATAGCCTGAGTTCATTGTGAACTGAAAAAGGGCTGAGATATCGGGAGGAAATTTGGCTTGGATGAGCTCTACGGTTTCCTTGAGTGGGACATTTGTGAATAGGGTGGAGACATCAAAACTGACCATTATGTCATATGTTGAAGTGAGAGCTTTTCTATACTGGCTTGAAATAGGTTGAGTTTCTTATGTGTGATGGTGTGTTGCCAGTGTGTGTGTGTGTGTGTGTGTGAGCACTTTGGCTAAATGTTTGGCTAATTTTTATTGGGGGGGGGGGTAATCAATGCCATCCACTAAGGGACGTAATGGCACATTTTGTTTATGTATTTTTGGAAGTCCATATATGGGGGGGGGGGGGGAGTTACCAACAAACTAAAAGGCTTTAGTTTGTTGGTAACTTCCACAGGCCAAGAAGTGACCTTCTTAAGGAGCCTTTGGAGTGTTCTAATTTTGGTAGCTGGTGGGATTATACTCAATAGGAAGGTAGGTAACCCGATTTAACAATAAAACATTAAGCTTACCTGTGTAGTTAATTAAGCTTACTAGTTTGGTTGCTATGTAATTAGCAAACAACAAATTTTGGCAGTAAATTGGAAACATAGTGTACATGGAAAAAGTGTAGTACTGTATACCATTAAAAATAACTTTGTAAAATGTTTTAAATTGGTAACTAAATTATTTCATCCTGGCAAGTGATTTTTTAAAATAGTTAGCCATAAAAAATGTTCAGACAGAAAATTTTTAAAATTTGTAACATTTATTTTTAAAATGTATATAGGCACACTAATCAAATTTTAGAAGTGAATTAATTGTATTTAAGTATATAGAAAAAATGATGCACTAATTGAAAATGCAGTAATTGGAGATGCATTAATCAAGGGATTGCTGTATTTAGAAATTCCCAAAGTGCTTTCTAGTATGCGTTTGAGGATTAATTTAACTTATTAATAATTATGGAAGTTTGACACTGGTAGTGGGCAGAAAACTGATTACTGGAGAGGGTGTGATAGAATTATTATTTGCTATTTATCAGTCAGACTGCCTCTTTTTGAGTATCATTCACATTAGTGATTTGGCATTAGTATGAATGATGCTGCGCAATATTCAGAAAAGAGGCAAATACTGCAGGGACTAACAGAGAATGAACCAGAGGTGTGGAGGGTGCTGAGCAAGTTAGATGTTAATAAGAGTATGGCAGTGATTGATATATTGCCATGTGTTCATAAGGAATGTGCAAAAGAGTTTGTGCACTTGACCTGGTTGTTAGTGACTCTTAACAGTAGTGTGTATAAACAGAGGAAGGAGGACAAAAACAGCACACATGATACTCTATTGTGAACAGCATAGCTTTGTGAAAAGTAGGACCTGCCTAAGCAATTTATTCATATTTTATAAGAGAGTGACGGCTGAGTTGGATAAGAAAATGGCACTACTGTTTAATTTGTATATTAATGACACAGAAAATTATTTAAGTGTGTGTGGGGGGGGGGATATTCAGCTGTTTGCTGATGATGCAAAACTGCCTAGGACAGTAATTAATAAAAGTGATGTTGAAATTCTGTAGGATGATTTAAATAAATAAATTGGCAGTGTGGGCATAGAATAATTACATACTGTGTATTACAATGATGATACTGGATTGCAAAAAACTAATGAAGTTAGGGATTTGAGGGTGATGGTGGAATGAGAGCTGAAGTTCAGATGGCATACTGCAAAAGTCTAAACAGCTCAGAGAATTACTTGGATGTTGAACACTGACAACTGGAGATATGCAGGTTATTATCCCTTTTTGAAAGCTATGATTATGGCTACATCTTGAATAATATGTACAGATTTGCTGATCTGGGTTTCTCGGTGATAAAGAGGCATTGAAGAGATCCAGAGAAAAGTGACCAAGATGGCGACAATAGGAGTAATTAATTAAATATTTTTCAATCGTGTCTACGTATTACTTATATGAAATAGACACTTGCTTTGTATAAAAAGGACCATTACATACACTTCAGTCTATGAAAAATGATAGATTGAAATATTCAATCTAGACCAAAATTCAGTATTTTAATAGGGATTCTCTGTGACAAATTTATCACAAAGTTTAAGAGAGAAAAGGGATTGCACAAAGATATTGTATATCCATAAGGATAGTAAATTAAGAACACTGTATTTTACCTTCCAACAGGCATTTTCCCATCCTGTCTTCTCCATGTCACAGATGGTAGGGGATCTCCTCCAACTCTACACAAAAATTCAACATTTTCACCAGCTAATGCAGTCAGATGTTCTGGTTCTCTGATGAAAAAAGGCTTAACTGAGGAAATAAAAGAAGCCATGTAAAATATTTATTTCTAATTATAGTAGACAATTCTTAAAGAATGTTAAATACTATTAGCACAATATTTAAAATTCATCTTAAGATCCTATTATTGGAAAACCAGGCCATGAAATTACTCAAAAATTATTATTATTATTATTATTATTATTATTATTATTATTGAGGAGAGGGCGCTAGTGAGCCAAGCGCTGTGGACGTACCTAAGAAGAGCTCCTGATTCAGATAAGTTATTCTAGGAATAATTAATTATATATGCATAATTGTTTGAGTAAGAGCAGTTGTAAACATTGTGCGCTACCGGTATTATTAGTGTGGGGGATTTTTCTTGCCTAAACTTAATTACGAAATCATTATTATTAGACCTAGTAACCTGCAGGGGGGGGGGGATGTCGGCGGCATTGTCATTCCATGATTTTAATTTAGATTTCAGTCGTTTCGTTAAGTGTGAGGTCTGTTATATGTATTCCTTCGATTACATAAATGATTTGTGGATGTTTAGCATGGATGGAAGAAGGGTGTGTGCGAAGTGTGACCTGAATGAGGAACTGATGAATGCAAATATGAAATTGATGACAGAAAGTGTTAGTAACGATTGTGTCGCGAGTGCACATTTGAAAGAGAGGATGGTGAGAAAGAGAGGTGAAAAAAATGTAAAAAAATCAGGAAAAAAGAAAAAGAGTGATTTGAAAACCATAAAGGATGATAAAAGGGACGAAAGGGAGGCGAGAGTGGTGGAAAGAAACGAAATTGAGAGAACGAATGAAATTAGAAATGGCATGACGCAGAAATCACAAGTGAAAAAAATCGAAAGAATAAATGATAGCGAAAAAAGAATGCATGCTGGCGAAAGTTGGACGCATGTTGGACTGAAAGTACTGAAACAAAGAAAGATGAATGAGAGTAAAAAGTGCGAAGAATGATAGCGAAAGTTGGACGCATGTTAGTCCAAAAGTACAGAAACAAAGAAAGATAAATGAGAGGGAAAGTGAGAAGAGGGGATCGAGAGTTAGAAAGTTAGAAAGATTCAATGATAGAGAGAATCTGACGCGAAATTCAGAAAGTGAATTGGATTGGGGTGAGGCAAGAAATAAAATGGATGCAGAATGAAATTAAGAGAATTCAGATCAAAACTATTAAAATAAATCATGATGGCATGAAAGAGTTAACGAAAGGAGCGAGTGGCGTTGTATGGCGACTCCATTATTAAAGGTGTGCTAGAGGATAAAATGCACAAGGTATGTTTTCCAGGTGGTAAAATGAGTAGAGTGATTGAGGGATAGGATATGAGGCGGGAGCGAGCAAAAGAGTTAATTGTATTAATTGGTACAAATGATTTCAGAGAGAACAAAGAGCATGTCAAAATGAATGTCAGGAGGCTGCTTGGAAAGATAAATGAGAATAGTGGGACAGGAAGGGTAGCCAGTGTGTTGCCTAAGTATGATTGTGGTGAAAGGAGGAGGAGAGCGTGGATTATGAATAATATTCTGGCTGAAATGTGTGTGAAGAGATGGGAGTACAGTTTGTTAATGTGTGGAATGAGTTTGAGGGACGAAGTGAGCTGTATGGGAGCGATGGATGCATTTGAGTGGTTATGGTGTGAGTCACTTGGAGAGACTGCTGCTGGAAGGTAGAGAAGTGAATAAAGAGAATGAATCAGATCAAGAGGGGAGAGATGTGGAAGAGCAGGAGAGTAAGACAGGAGAGACTGAAGTAGAAATGAATGGAGAAGTGAGTGGTATGAGTATAGAAAATGAGAGAATGGGTGTGCAAGAGGAACAGGGAAACGAGGAGGCTCAGGGTGGACAGGGGTACACAGCGTGAGAAAGGAGGATGCCCCAAGACGAGGTGAGAGCATGTGTAGGCAGGAAAGAAAAGGGATGACCAGGGAACAAGAGGAAACAGATGAAATTGAAAAGGGTTCTAAAATGAAGAAGCAGAAAGGGAAATGGCCACAGTCCAGCATGGAGAGATCACATCGAGTGAGTGGTATCAGTGAAACTAGCTGTAGATCCAGAAATGAGCTGTTGTGTTTGTATACCAATGCTAGAAGTATAAGAAACAAGGCAGATGAAATGGTTGCACTAATTGCGTCTGTTCACCCAAAGATTGTCGGAATAAGTGACACATGGTTGGAAGAGGACGACATCTTGACAGGGATAGAGATGGAAGGGTAAGATGTGTTTTGTGAGGATAGAAAGGGTAAAAAAGGGAGGAGTGCTATTGATGATAGAGAAAAAGTTATGTCCATACAAATTAGTGATGCAAGAGAGAAATAATGCCAGTGGTTTTGAGGTAGTATGGTGTGAGATAGAGGTGAATAGAATGAAATACTTAACTGGATGTTGCTACAGACCTGGTAATGTGGATGGTAGTGAATATGAAATGTATACTTATATTAGCCAAGCAAATAAGAAAAGGGTGATCATTATGGGCGATTTTAATTATGATAATACAGACTGGGAGTAAAGAAAATGAGTTTCTTGAGTTTTTGAGGGATAAGTACCTCGTGTGCCCTCTGTTACAGTATGTAACAGAGGGCACACGAGGATTAAAGGTCTTGGATTTGGTCATCTCATCAGAGGATGTAATTATAAATGAGGTGTCAAATCATCCACCAATTGGTGAAACTGACCATGAGGTGATTACCTGGGTGGTTGCCAGCAGTGCAAAGACCACTGTGGAAAAAAGGGTATATGTGGAACTACAAGGGGGTGATTATGAAGAGCTCAGGAGACACCTTACGGGTGTAGCATGGAATGAGGAGTTAGATGGAAAAGAGATCAATGCAGCGTGGGGGATTTTCAAAAACTATTTAGTAGATGCAATGTCTAAATGTATTCCAAGGGTGAGAAGGTTAAATAAGGTAGGTGTGAGATGGATGAATAAAGAGATTAAGCATGCGATACAGAGAAAAAGGGCATTGTGGAGGCGGCATAAGAGAAGTGGAAGTAACCAATTTCATGAGGTCTACAAAGACCAGGCAAGGAGGGTGACTTGGTTGGTGAGAGTAGCTAAACAGAGGTATGAACAGCAGTTATCTAATGAAGCCAAAAAGAATCCTAGGAAGTTCTTTCGATATGTAGCCAGCAAAAGAAAGAATGATTATGGAAGGATGACATTGATTGGAGGAAATGGTATAAAGACAGCTGTTGCAGAATGTGTGGTAGAGATACTTAATGAGCAGTTCATAAAGATCTTTCAATCTTGTGAATGTGACTTCATGGAGAGATTGAGAGAGCAGTTGATGATGGGTAGGAGAGACTGACTATAAGTGAGCAAGAGGTGTTTGGAGAGTTGAGTAAACTAGATGTAAATAAGGCTGTGGGACTTTATAATATATCACCTAGTATTCTGAAGGAATGTGCCAGAGAGTTGACACCTGCCTTGACATATTTTTTTAATACGAGTCTTGCACTTGGTCAAGTCCCTAAGGAGTTGAAGGAGGGCAAGATTGTGCAACTTCATAAAGGAGGTGATCGAACTCGAGCATCAAACTATAGGCCTATCTGTGTGTGTCAGGTGTTATATTTAAGTTGCTGGAGAAGCTTGTGAGAACTAGGATCCAGAGTTGGGTTGACAACAATGGTGTTATCTTTGATGGACAGCATGCATTTGCTAAAGGGAGGTCATGTTTTAGTAATCTACTTACTTATTACAATAAAGTAACTGCTTCCTTGGACAGAGGAGAAGGATACACAGTACTATACTTAGATTTTGCAAAGGCTTTTGATAGAGTACCTCATGATAAATTAATAGTCAAACTAGAGCAGATGGGATTGGATATTAGATTAGTGCATTGGATTGGAGATTGGCTATCTGATAGGTATCAACAAGTTGTGTATGGGGGAGAGATATCCAGGAAAAGGAAAGTCACTAGTGGAAAGCCTCAGGTGTGTGTTTTATGGCCATTACTGTTTAACTTGTATATTAATGATATTGGTGAAGATTTGGATGGAGATATTCGGTTGTTTGCAGATGATGCAAAGTTGGGACGAACTACGAAGAGTAGTGAAGATGTTGTGGCCTTGCAAGAAGACTTGAATAAATTGAGTGAATGGGCATGGAAATGTTGATGCGAGTTCAATGTTGCAAAATGTAAGGTTTTAAAATTTGGAAAACAAAGATGGGATACAGAATTTATGCTTGGTGAGGATATATTGTTGGAGGTGGAAGAAATAAGAGATCTGGGGGGTGATAGTGGATAAGGATCTGAAATTTAGGGGACACATAGCCAAAATTGTGAAGACAACACAAAGGCTTCTGAGATTGATGCAGAGGACACTGACTTGTAGAAGCAGGGAGATTCTTGTTCCATTGTATAAGGCTTTGATTAGGCCACACATGGACTATTGTGCCCAGATTTGGTCACCGGGTTTTCAGAAGGATGAAGAGATGTTGGAAAGGGTCCAAAGGCGACTGACTACGGTAGTTTCTGACCTCTGGAATGTTGAGTATGAGGAAAGATTGAGAAGATGTAATTTGCAGAGTCTGGTGGAGAGAAGGAAGAGGGGAGATATGATAGAGACCTACAAGTTGTTAAGGAGTAAGGGGTTGTTATAAGATCAATGGTGGAGAAGTTCTACAGAGAATAGTGGGAGATTGGGGGAGAACCAGAGGTCATCCTTGGAAACTGTATAAAGAGGGTGTGAGTAGGGGAGTGAGAGGCAGGTTTTTTCCGTGCAGAGTTGTGAATGATTGGAATGCCTTGCCTGAGAGTGTGGTGTCTGCAAGGAGTTTGAGTGTGTTTAAGACACGGTATGATGAGATGTGTGTGTGTGTGTGTGTGATAAAAGGACCTCCCAGATGAGTCTTTGACTCCATGAGGTCTTGGGAAATAATAATAATAATTATTATTATTATTCAGGCCTCCATGGAGTCAAAAGACTCATCGTGGGAGGTCCTTTCTAAGAAACACAAGTCTACCAAGACTCATCAAGGGAGGTCCCTCCTAGGAAACACAAAGTCTATCATACCACTCCTTAAATGCATTGACCATTCTCGCTCTCACCACTCCATCAGGCAATGCATTCCATGGTTCAACCACACTCCATGCAAAGAAACCACTCCTCACCCTCTTTCTCACAGTTTCCTTTTGTAACTTCCAGGGATGGTCCCTTATAATGACTCCTTCCCGCTGTTCAACCAAGCGAAAGAACTCCCCAGTGTCAACCCTGTAACCACCTCTGAACAGTTTAAAAGTCTCAATCATATCACCCATCCTTTCTTTAATTAATCAAAAGATAAAAGACAAGATAAAATATGTTATCAGGATGATTTGTAAAAGTTTCTCATTGCATTTGTCATCTTTTAGTGAGTTTGTTAATCAGTATATTAATGGCTTATGGTAGGCCTAAAACGTTCCATGTTTGGTCTCTATTGCAGGATTTCCAAATTATGTAAAATAATTAATAAAAATAAAACAAAATTAATTTTAAAAAATCTTAGAGTGATCTGGAGAAAAAGAGTGATATCTGATGACTGGGTCAAGGTGATTATTGTTTCCAATATATAAAGAAGGCTCAAGAAGAGAGTGTAGTAACTAAAGAGGAAGGCCTAAGAAATAGCACTTGGTTTTTTTATTATTATTATTATTCAGGCCTCCATGGAGTCAAGAGACTCATCATGGGGTGGACCTTCCTAGGAAACACAAGGTCTATCATACCATTCCTTGAACTCATTGACCATTCTAAAAAAAGCAAACAAGTGTTGATTTTTTTTTTCTCTATAAGAGAAATAATAGAAAGACATTTAAAATTTGGAAGGGGGGAAAAGTATATTTATGGCATTTCTTGATTTGGAAAATTTAGGAAAAGATAGACACAGAAAAAGGAGAACTAGTTATGATAAAGAATATATATGTTAAGTCTAAGAGAAGTGTGTAGCTGAGGCACAGGAACAATTTGGCATTAGGCATTTGCCAAGGGTATTGGCTTCTGTAGCTCAGCAATTAAAGCACTTGTCTTGTACACTAGGAGCTGTGAGTTCATTCGGCACTTTTTTTTTTCTTTTTGCCGACTTGGTTGACCAAGTTTCAGAAAAGCATTCCCATTCTCCAACCAACAGGCTGCAGGTTGAATCCCACCATATGCATGAATGTTTGTGATTGTCTTTAAGTGAAAGACGAATTTCATCACCTGAGGTGAGACAACCACCACATTTATTGAAGGACTGAAGTTGCTTGAAAAAGTTCCATGTTTGGTCTCTAGGGAACAGTTTCTGGATTATATGAAAATTAATTTTAAAAAATTGTATATATATATAATTGACAAAAATAGAAAAAAATTCTAAGCCTACCAATGGTGAAAAAATTTACTTAGGTTAGCAAATAACCTTTCGTGAGTGGAAGCAACATACAAAAAATAGTGGCAGGACATTTTACCAATTACTGACTTTTCACCAGTAAGTGATCAGAAAAATCCTATCCAAATTAGATACCAAAACGTCCACCTGGCCCTGATGGCATTCCTCCAACTGTCCTGAAGATTTACGAATCAGAACTGACTCCTATTCTATGGTGTCTCTTTATGATTTCTTGTGTGCAGGCATCTAATCCACATCCTGGAAATTAGCCCATGTAAAACTATCCAAGAAGGGTGACAGAACTTTGCCATTAAACTACTGACCAATCTTTCTCATTTCAGTCCTCACTAAAGTAACCATCGACAGTCAACTTCTTGAAAGTGCTCAACTAATAAATGACAGCTAGTATGGATTCCAACCAATACCATTCAACAGGAGATCTACTCACCTATGTCACATACTTCTGTATAAGCACTACAGAAGAGTTTGGTGAAGCTGGAGTGGTTGCCCTAAATATCACCAAGGCTTTCAACTGGATCTGGCACAAGGACCTATTAAGTAAGCGTCCATCAATCTGTCTGTCTCATGGCTTCTGCAACTGGGTCACCAGTTTTCTTACAGGACGCACATTGAATGTGATGGCTGACGGTTCCCTACTTCTAAGTAACTAATATTGGGATCCGAAAAAGTTCTATCTTCTCACCCATGCTGTTTTTCTTTACATCAATGACCTGCTCCAGTTGATCACCAATCCAATACACAGTTTTGCCAAGTAAGGAGGAGGATAACATTCCTCCTCCTTACTTGACAAACCTTGCATAAACAAACTCCCAAAACGACAATCACTGCAAGCCAAAATTCTAATTTCCAAACCATTTTTGATAAGGCTCAAATAATCTTTTCAATTTCAATGCTTGCAAAACACAGTTCTGCCTTATTTCCCACAAAAAAGAACCTTATTATCCCAGCCTTACCTTTGACAACACCCAAATCTCTAGGCGATGGATCTCCCTTCGGATTACCTTGATACCAGGACACTCTTGGAAGAAACACATTAACATCATTTTCTCCTCAGCATCCAAAAAATTTGTATTCCCCTTTCGTTCAAGGCAGTACTTTATCTTATCTCCATTGCTGTATATTGCAGTACTAACTAATATCACAGATAGGTTAATGACCAGAAAGGAACAGAAGAAATTGCACAAACGGAATAGTGTAACACTATGAGTTACGTATTGATAGCAGGAAGAGGGAGAGCACAGTTTACAGTCATAGAGAAAACAGAAACGTTAATGGTGTTAGACTCAGTGGACAAGTCTTGAAGAGTAGTAAAAACATCAAATATCTGAGAATTATACTTTAATGATGAATTTTAAATCAGAATTTTAAAATGAGGAGGATTTCATGGCCAAACCATTTTTTAACTTGTAAGTAGTTCACTTTGGGATGGTGGATCCCGATAAAGTACAAGCTTTTTATTAACATCAGTTATTTTTAGCCTATTTTGTCTTAGACAACAGAGACACGGAGACTAACAAAAAGCAGGATGCAAGTGGTAATACAAGCAATGGAAATGAAAATTTTAAAGACAATACTGGTAAAAATAAGGAAAGGCAGAATAAGGACAGAATGGAGGGTCCAGATAAGAGGAGATCTAAAAACAAGGTATCTTATTTTTAGATCAGTGTTCTGGAACAGTGTTCACAAAAAAAGAATATGGGAAGACAGAAAAAATTGGAGAGCTTTGATCTTTTGTGTTGGAGCAATTATTAATAAATAAAGAAAAAAGAAAGAAAAAATCCTTACTTACCTAGAGTGCCATACATGTACTATACATGTTTTATAACAAGTATAGTATAAAACATGTATAGGCAGGAACTGATGAACATTCAAAAAAAGCATAAAATGATACACAGGAGATAAAGTGTTTAGATTTTGATATTCATAAGTACAAATTAACAAGCATATTAGTTTAAATTAAAGAAAAAAGTTAAGCAAGTTTCAGCATGGTTAGTAGTTGGAAGGGGACCGATCGTTCAATGCTGGTGGCACACTCTCCCTCGATGAGTCTTTGGACTCCCTGGTGGTGTAACATAATAATACCAAGAAATTATATACTTCGTTTAATCCTTTATCCAAGTATAAACAAACAAGTTTGCACCTGAAATATTTTCAGGACTCAGGTATGTGTAAAGTAACTTGTATAAAGAAGCTAAGACTTCACATCACTTGCCTTAGTATTCCATAATGCAAAGCACATGTTGCAGAGATGTATAATGCTATGCTTCTGGCTCCCACTGAAGAGACCTCAATAAAGGTCAAAACTGGTCTGGGTAGTGATCCTTCCCCATAATGCATAACATTAGGCTAAATAATAATTCTCCTACAATGAGTCTTTTGACTCAATGGAAGCCTAAATAATAAGTATACATGTCTGCAAGGAGATGATTTCTTGCTATCTTTAATTTATAGTATAACCAAATGGAAAACTATCCAACAATTATCTCTAATCCAGAGAAATTTAATAATAAGGTGTGGCAACTTGTATATGAAAATATGAATTCTGCATTACTTCAACTTTGGTATCACCTCTGGGTCTAGCTCCCACTGATGAGATCTCGGTTTTTTGGCAAAATAAGTACTTTGATTTTCTTTTGTTTGTTTTTCACTTAAATTTATTTTACTGATGCTAGTGGTGGTTTCGTTCCCACTAGTGGTGGTTTCTTTCAATAAATATTAGGATTGCTGGTAGTGCAGTTAATATCTGCATTACAGGATTACTTTTAGCGGTATCACGGCTGCCATTTATAGTAGCTCAAACAAATATTTGCTGGTAGTGTAGAATTATTTCTGTATCACGGGATTATTTTATTCTCAGTCTACTGAAAGTTTTTTTTTTTCTCCTTCCAATTAAACACAGATGTTATAGTCTTTTTTCCCACTTGAGATAATGGTATCAATTCCTCCAAGGGTGAGAACTCTAGGAATTGAAATTCCCAGATGTGAAGAAGTGAGAAGGGTAACTAAGGTTTTAAAAGAGATAGTCGGCACAAACAAGATTTATTCTCTCACCCTTTACAGTGGAGGGAAATATTTTCAGTTAAAGATATGGAAACAGGGGACAAACTATTACAGGGTTTTACTTAATAACTGAAGGCAGCACAGTCCTGTAATGGTCGGGAGCCAGGTAAAAACAGTAAAAATCGAAAGATTTCCGATGGAATATACAAAGAATAGTAATGAAATTCTTATACAGACATTTTTGAAATGGGGTAAGATTAGTAATATCTGAAAGGGTTTGTCAAGTGAAGATCCAAATTGGCTTTCTGGTGATGTCACCTTCACAATGGATATGAAGATGTCCATATCAAATTTTGTCAACATCGGTACAACCCAAGTTATGGTAAACTATGCCGAGTACAATGTCGATGCCTGCATTGCAGTTCATACAATCACTTAGGTGGTAACTGCCCCAAATCTAAATGTTTCAACTGCGTGGAGATCGGGCATATCGCTAATCAGTGCCTCAAACCCTGTCAGAAATGGTCTGAACACCAGGTTAACAGCTGTCCTTTTAGAATTTTCGCAGAGAGTGGGATCTCCTGTAGAGCCAATTAGAATACCATATATATCAGAGAGGCATACTGAAGAGTTCCCAGATTTTCCAATTCGGTCTAGTAAAGACGCCGCTTTCAAGCAAACTACACTTGGTAAAATCACAAAATGCGAGCGAATAAATCAGTTAAAATTTATCCCCAAAATTACAGATCTACAGGAGCAACTTTCCCAGTCAAATACTGATGGAACATCAGTTGAAATTACCAATAATGAACCTAATATAACAACTGAATATAACAACTGAACAGGTACACAATGAAATACAAAAACATTCAACTGTTCTACAAGGAGAAACTGAAGAAGAAACAGAAAAGCAAGTAAGACAACTGAAAGAACTTAATATGCAGACAAGTTCATCAAAAAGGAAAGACAAATTAATAAAAAAAAAAAAAAAAAAAAGAACTACGTCTAAAAGAAAAAGAAGTAATAAAAAACATAAAGATTGAGAAGGCCATGGATCGTCAAATGAAAACTCTTCAGGCTCAGAAGAGTTTATGGGTTATGAAGAACCAACTCATGCTAATAAAGAGAAAGCAAGAGATACAATTAAAGAAAATATAATAAAGTTTACAGATTCAAAGTTTTCTCAGTACACTTCATCTACATGAAAAGAAAATAACTAGATTCCAAATAAAAAATGATAGGTATGAAATTGAAGTAATGGACAGCAACTGTAAAAAACTGAAAAACAGTTTACAAGAAGAAGGTTACACAATTGTTTCTTCACAGATTGAAGACCTCACTGGGTTCATCCAAAATTTAGAAGTTAAAGACTTACCAGTGACACTTCAATAATCATAGCATCTCCTTTCTGTATTGCCTCATTTAATATCCTTTAATTTATTTTAATATCATTTAATTTAATTTAATATCCAAAGGGATGCAGAAGAGAGAATCTTCACAACAGATTGGAAATACTGTGGATGTGTAATAAGGTTTATAAATGTTCATGTTCCATCCAATAGAACAATTAGACGAAAATTCTTCCAGGAATTGGAGCCATATTTTTATTGCACCCACTACATTATAGCAATTGGAGACTGGAATTGTACTGAAACCCAACATTAGACAAAATAGAAGGACACCCTCCAGGAGTAGAAAAGTGAGATATGCACAGTTAAAAATATATCTTGAGCATTGTCAACTAGTAGACATATGGAGGATTCGCAATCCTAATCTCCAGGCATACACATACATGAATCATCAAGGTATTGGTACTCGTACTGACTGAATTTATATCTCTTCTTCCCTTATAAATATGATAATTCAGATAAAACATCTTGACATCAACATGTCAGATCATAATCCAGTTATACTTAAGTTCCACTGCATGGAAAAGTAGAGATCTCTTCTGGACCATGGAGACTTCCAAATTTTCCATTGATCTTCTCAACTAAATTCCAGATCCACTGTTTGAATTGGAATAATGTTACCTGGAACTGGGATATGTGGTTAAAATTCAAACAAGCAGTAAAGCAGAATATGATGGAATGGGGAAAGGAACAGGCTTTCCTCGAAAGGAAAAAGTTGAAAGAACTGTGTAAAGAGAGAGAGAAGCTGGTTTGTAAGAAACCAATGCAACAGTATAGAATGTAGCAACATCATTAGAAACATTAACATAGGGAGATAGAACTGGAAAGGCAGAAACAAGTAGAAGAAAGAAATTTTAAGATAAGAATACAACAGCACTTAGCAGATAGCCTTTCAGCTGCATTCCTCAATAGCCAGTTTACAAAATTTCCCATAGAAAGGACTATCACTCAAATCTGTGTTGATGGAGAAGACATGTCCACCACTAAAGACATCCTTGACTCCTTTCAAAAACACTACAAAAATCTGTTTGAGGTGCTGTTGGAAATTATAACTCTTCGAACATTAATGGCTTTCCTGTTCATATCAATAACAGGCTCAAAGTGGGAAGGAATGAAATATATAATTAAAAGCACACAGGTGTATTGAGTACCAGGTCGAGCAGTAGAATTTAATCTATTTCTGCTACGTGATCTAAACTGCTTAGTTAACACGAAAATGCAATCGATGGCAGTGCTATCGGTAGACCTTTTTCAAGCATTCAATGATGTCTGGCATCCCTTTCTATTCCACATCCTCCAGCAAATTGGTGTAGGTAAAAAACTGCTATCTATTATCAAAGGAGCCTATGTTAATTCAACCAGCCACCTTCTAGTTAATGGGTTCCTGTCAGCCCCAGTAAAAATTAAAAGGGGTCAAGCAAGGTTTCCCTCTCCGTCCACTGCTCTTTGCATTGGTTCTTGAACCTTTCTTACAACAAGTCAACAATACACATGCTGTGCGAGGAAAAACAGTTCCTTGAACTCTTCTTTCACTATGCCTTATCCCACGTTAAACGGGGATTGGTGCACCGATCTTTAACCTTCTTCTTCCAAATTCTCCGGTCCAGGGTGTCCTTTGGACTCCATCCTTTCTCCCTAAGATCCTCTGTCACCTTATCCCTCCACCTGAGCTTGGGCCTGCCTCTTTTCCTCCTTCCCTCCAACTCCATATACTCCACTCGTTTACCAACATACTCCTCACCCTTCCTCTCTACATGTCTGAACCACCTCAGCCTACTTTCTTGTATCTTCTTGCCAATTGGTCCCACCTTAACCGTCCCTCTGATGTAGTCATTCCTTATCCTGTCACACCACTCATCCATCTCAACATCCGCATCTTCGCTACCTCTATCTTCCTCTCCTGTGCCTTTGTTATAGGCCATGTCTCCGCACCATGAAGCATCGCCGGCCTCACCACCATCTTATAGAGCTTTCCTTTCCTCTTACAACTCAATCTCTTGTCGCATAGGACCCAGCTCTTCTTCCTCCAGTTCATCCAGCCGCATGTTATTCGGTTGTATTTCCTCATCCAGGTCACCATTCCTCGACGACTGACCCAAGGTACTTGAATTTCTTCCCTGAAATTAGCCTTTCACCCTGAAGTCGTATGATCATATCCTCGTCACTCCCCTTTGACATATATTCAGTCTTCTCCAGGTTAATTTTCATGACTCTCTCCTCCAATACCTTTCTCCACTCTTCCAGGGTATTTTCAAGCTTCTCTCGGGATGATTCGCATAGAACAATGCTGTCGGCAAACAGCATGCTCCATGGTGCCTCCTTCTTAACATCCTCCACTAGTACATCCATGACCAGGTCAAAGAGGTAGGGGCTCAGAACTGACCCTTGGTGTAGCCCTACGACAATGGGGAACCCTTCTCATGCCAACACTAGACCTGACCTGAGTTTCTGTTCCCTCATGAATCTCCTTCACCATCCTCACGTACTTCTTCGACACCCCTTTCTTCCTAATACACCTCCATACCTCCTGCCTAGCCACTCTGTCGTATGCCTTTTCCAGGTCTATAAACACCATGTGCAGCTCCACTTGCATCTCTCTATATTTCTCCATCAATCGCCTTAGTGCAAATATCGCATCCGTTGTCCCTCTTCCTGGCATAAATCCAAACTGCTCCTCACCAATTTTCGTTTCCTGCCGTATCCTCCCTTCAATTACTCTTTCCCATATCTTCAATGTGCGTGACATCAGCTTGATCCCTCTATAGTTACCACAGTCTTCAACATCTCCTCTTCCTTTGTAGATTGGGATGAGAATACTTTTCCTCCATTCCTCTGGTATCTTTTCCTGTTGGGCTATTTTCCTCATCAGATCCCATAACATATCCATGCCCTCACTGCCCAAACTTTTCCACACTTCCCCAGGTCTAGAAGAGATCTCTACTTTTCCATGCAGTGGAACTTAAGTATAACTGGATTATGATCTGACATGTTGATGTCAAGATGTTTTATCTGAATTATCCTATTTATAAGGGAAGAAGAGATATAAATTCAGTCAGTACGAGTACCAATACCTTGATTCATGTATGTGTATGCCTGGAGATTAGGATTGCGAATCCTCCGTATGTCTACTAGTTGACAATGCTCAAGATATATTTTTAACTGTGCATATCTCACTTTTCTACTCCTGGAGGGTGTCCTTCTATTTTGTTTAATGTTGGGTTTCAGTACAATTCCAGTCTCCAATTGCTATAATGTAGTGGGTGCAATAAAAATATGGCTCCAATTCCTGGAAGAATTTTCGTCTAATTGTTCTATTGGATGGAACATGAACATTTATAAACCTTATTACACATCCACAGTATTTCCAATCTGGTCTGCCCCCACAGCCTTTCCATTCTTCATTTTTCTCAGTACCCAATCCACTTCCTCTCTACTTATGTCTTGCACCGGTCTCTCGTTTGCCTCTCAATCCTCACACCTCTCTCTCTCTCGGATTCTCCTCATTTAGTAGTTTACGGAAATATTCTTTCCATCTTCCTCTGATTTTGTCCTCCTCTTGTAATACTACTCCTGAGGCATCCTTTATCTGCTTGACTGATGTTATGTCTTTCGAGGCCTTATCTCTGGCTTTCGCTATTCTCAACAACTGAGCTTCACCACCGTTTCTCTCCAGTTCTTCATAAACCTCATCAACTGCCCTCACTTTTGCCCTTGCCACAACTCTCTTTGCATTTTTCTTTGCTAATCTATATGCTTCCTTGTCGGCTCTAGTTCCAGTCATGTCCCATTTTTTCTGTGCCTCTTTCTTTTCCTTGATCTCCAACTGCACCTCCTCATTCCATCACCATGCCTCCTTATCCTCAGGCGGTCCCTTTCCTGATGTTATATCCAATTTTTCTAATATTCTGAATATTAACGTCCCACCATTCTTCCACATCCTCTGGTAACTTAATTTCTTTCAATACCTTTTCTTTAACACGTTCGCTGCCAACTACGAGTATACTCGTAGTGGGTAAACCTGCTTCACAAGCCAGCTACGAGTATACTCGTATGACGCTTACCGCCGGGAACGAGATTATTGTAGTGACCTTGAAGAAGTGAAAATCCTTGGCTTGTGGGGCTAGCATCAAAACTGTGTATTCTCATAGACCGTATATGCTCTGTACAAGCCAACTACGAGTATACTCGTAGGACGTTTACCTCCGGTAACGAGATTATCTTGCTGACCTTGAAGAAGTAAAACTGCTCGGTGTAGGGGAACAGACCATGCGAAAGTAGCGTGGCAGCGAACGTGTTAAACTTATTCCTAGGGCCTTCCTCTTCCAATTTCCACCACTTTATTCTCCTCTGTATCCGCCACTTCCGTCTATTCTTCTTTTCCCCTTTTATATCACAGTCTACACAACCAACCTGTGCCGTGCCACTAGACTTTCTCCATTAATCACTTTACAGTTTTTCACCTTCTTCAGATGTTTCCTACAGCACATAATATAGTCAATCTGACTCATTCTATCCCCGCTCTTATAGGTTATCGGATACCCAACTCTCTTCTTGAACCACGTGTTAGCTATAGCCAGATCGAAGGCCACAGCATATTCTATGATTCTTTTACCTTCTTCATTTCTTTCACCACTACTCCAACCCTCATGTACCCTTTCTTCGCCGCTTCATCGCCTTCCTATATGCCCATTCAGATCTGCTTCAATGATCACTCTCTCACCATCAGGGATTCCCATTACTACTTGGTCAAGTTCTCTGAATGTCTCTTTCTCCTCCTCATCACAACATACTTGTGGGGCGTAGCCACACACTATAGTAGTCACACTTCCTCCCATCTCAAGCTTAACGCTCATAATCCGATCATTCTTCCGGCACACCTCGCGGACTCCACCCTTCAGCTCCTTATCGATGATAATTCCAACTCCTTATCATTGATAATTCCAATTCCATATGCCAATGATGTAGTCAGAATTTGAACGATAATGAATCCATATATATATTTTTTGGTATTTTGGAAAAATTCAGCAAAACCAGTAGATTAATTATTAAAGCAGACAAACCAAAATTAAAAGTTTATGGAAAGTGGGATCTTGGAGGCATTCCTTTTGGACTAACCCCAAAGAGAGAATCCCCTCATTATACTTGGAATTCCCTTCTCACTTACCCAATATTACCAGTCCAAGAACTTATATACAAGAACTTGGAAATGCCAGAAGACTGGAAAACAGGGCCACTCTCCTTTTCTTTTAAAGCCATAGTACTCAAAACCATAATCTTTCCTGCTCAGTTGTACATAATAAATATTACAGACATCACAGACGCTGAAGAAAAGCAATTATATAGTAAACCTCTGCAATTTTTTTTGGTCCAGCCGATACCAAGAAGTTAAAAAGGAATTTCTTCAACTATCAACGAAGCATGGAGGATTTGGGCTTCCAGTCTTAAAATTCTGCTATTTAAGCAATACAGCTTCAGAAATCCATAAAATATTGCAAACTAATCACACATGTGCAGCCCTTCTCCAGTACTATTTGGGTTTTCATCTTCCCTTGTTTGAAGTTAATGGATTTGATTATAAAGGTCCAAAAGCTGAGATTGTTCCTGAATACTGCAACACTCTGTGCTTAAGTCTAAGACTGCTAAAAACACTCCAGAATTGACATTCTTTCCTTTTTAGATAAAAAGCCAAATGGCTAGTTTTCTGGCACCTTAATATAGAAAATAAGGGGATAAACATCCTTTGTTGTTTTATAGCCAGTAAGCGAAAGTAAAGATCGATAACTATGATCTATAGGTTTCATGCGGAAAAACTATCGGCGAAGGCAATTCGAAGTAAAGGTGGAGCAAGCTCCCTCACTATTCTTGATATTTTCTCATAATGCAAAACACAGTTCCTAGGAGATATAATATTGTCATTGCATTATGAAGAGAGGTCACTACCCAGACCAGTTCAACCTTTTTTGAGGTCTCATCAGTGTTTTGCATTATGAGAAAATATCAAGAATAGTGAGGGAGCTTGCTCCACCTTTACTTCGAATTGCCTTCACTGATAGTTTTTCGGCATGAAACTTATAGATCGTAGTTATCGATCTT
Organism: Typopeltis vanoorti; assembly: GCF_054136105.1. Taxonomy (NCBI): domain Eukaryota; kingdom Metazoa; phylum Arthropoda; class Arachnida; order Uropygi; family Thelyphonidae; genus Typopeltis; species Typopeltis vanoorti. The sequence continues at coordinate 34,419,482 of NC_143552.1, forward strand.
TAGTTTTGCTTACTGGCTATAAAACAACAAAGGAAGTTTATCCCCTTATTTTCTATATTAAGGTGCCAGAAAACTAGCCATTTGGCTTTTTATCTAAAATATAATTACACCTTTATGGCATTCGTATAGCGAAGGTACGTAAGTTCTTTTCACCAAGCTTTGATATCTTCCAGGTCTACCTACTCACTGATGAGACCTCAAAAAAGGTTGAAACCGGTCTGGGTAGTGACCTCTCTTCATAATGCAATGACAATATTACATCTCCTAGGAGCTGTGTTTTGCATTATGAGAAAATATCAAGAATAGTGAGGGAGCTTGCTCCACCTTTACTTCGAATTGCCTTTGCCGATAGTTTTTCGGCATGAAACTTATAGATCGTAGTTATCGATCTTTAGTTTCGCTTACTGGCTATAAAACAACAAAGGATGTTTATCCCCTTATTTTCTATGACATTCTTTCCATTGAAAACAGAAAAATTTGATATAAAGAAATCTTTAATCTCTTTCGCTGCGAAGTTCCACAGTTGGGTACTGACAACAATATTTTGTTTCATAACTTGAAGTTCCAAGGGTACCCTAACAGGAAGGATCTTGCTTGGAGAATTGCATATGGCCACCTTCCAGTCAATGCCATCAGATGGAGGTACTTTAACATTGAAGATCCAATCTGTGATGACGTCTGTTACCAATTGAAAACAGTAGAACATGCATTCTACAGTTCACCTCTTGCTCTGCGTATTTGGAACAGATTATGTAATGTGTTCGGCATTCCACTATTTATGACAGAACAGGTTATTTTTTTACAATACCCACCACCTGTCAGCAATGGGAAGATAATTTTGATTTTTATAATTAATGAATTAAAATACCATTTATGGAAGGTTAGAAAGAAAACATGGATTTGAAAATAAGCAATATGACGTTCAAATACTTTATAATATTGTATTGGGGAAATACAATAACAGTGCAAATACAAAAAGGGTGCCCATTTTATTGTTCAGTCAGAAATTTTTTGCATTTAAAAAGAAGCATTCTAGGAGATATCAAATTTATCACTAGATGGTGTAGATCACCCACATTATGCAATATTACTATTATTACGACGACTCCAGGAAGTGCTTAGACTCATCGAGGGAGGCCCTAAACATCATGTTCACACAACTATACGACATTCACACAGTATCTATCATACCTTGCCTTGAACTCACTCACCATCATAGCACCCACAACAGACTCTGGCAGCTTATTCCACTCATTTACCACTCTAAAAGTAACGAACCCAGCTCTGACACCCCTGCTAACCACACTCTTGCCAAGCTTCCATTGGTGTCCCCTAGTTCTCCCACCACCAGTCCTGATCTCAAAAATATCCTCTGAATTAATCCTATAGAAACCCTTTAGCAATTTGAATGTCTCAATCATATCTCCCCTTTTCCACCTATCAACTAATTTGTGTGTAGAGGCTTAAGTGCTGTGAGGACATCATGTTGGAGGCTTAATGGATTTTTTACAACACTCAAAAAGAATTAAAATAGAATTTAATACTTCCTATATTTTGTCCTAGTCACTAGGACATCTACGGGGATTACAAAAACAGTTAATGTAGCATACACAGAAATAATAAACAATACTGAGCCCAACCACGTGGATGACACTAAAGTCCTATCTAGTTGGAGCGCCCTCTAAGGGCAGTAGTAGGTAGCCTGGAATGTAAGGTGGGACCTCTGGTGATGAGTGTTTCCCAAATCTTCGGAAGCTTAATACAACCGTATTTATTCAGATTTGGTTGATTTTTGAGAGCTGCTGCTGCTTCCAAGAAAAGTCTCTCTTTCTTGAATTTGCTGTGGTGGAGCATGGTGGTTTTCTTCCAAGATACCCTGTGGGTGGTATCCAAAACATGGTCAGCCAAGCCTGAATGGCCATAGTTGTGTTTGCAGATCTGCCTGTCTGTCCAAAGTACGCCAGCTTGCAGGAACAGGGTACTTTGTAAACTCCAGGCAGAGAGAGAGAGAGAGAGAGAGGGAGCTGATCTTTCGTAGAACGGATAAGGGTAGCAAGTTTGCGGTGGGGCTTATATGCTGTGTGTAGGTTGTACTTTTTTAGTATCTTGGCTATTTTTTCGGATGTGCCACGGATGTAGGGTATGGTGATGGCATTTTTAAATTCTTGTTGACGAGAAGGACGGGGAATGGGGGAGGAGTTGATTATTTTTTTGATACTGTGATCGCTGTAGCCATTGGAGAGGATAGTATTGTGTATGTGGTTAAGCTCAGTAGTGAGGGCGGTTCCACTGGAACAAAGATTGTGGGCTCTCTTGATAAGAGTTTTAATAATGCCAAATTGTTGAGAGGGGTGGTGGTGGGAGCGTTTGTAAGTGTATCTGCCTGTGTGTGTGGGTTTTCTGTATACAGTGAAGGCAAGTGTATCATTAGGCAGGCATGTGACTAAGGTGTCTAGGAAGGGTAAACAGTTGTTCTTTTCCTTTTCCATAGTAAACTGGATTCGTGGATGTAGGCTATTGAGATGACTGAGGAAGGAGTCTAACGTGTCTGGGTCATGAGGCCAAATAGAGAACACATGATCTACATATCTTAGCCAGATAGAAGGTTTGAGTGGGGCTGAGTCTATGGCTCGTTTTTCGAAATCTTCCATATAGAAATTGGCAAGGGGGGTGAGAGGTGGGAACCCATGGCGGTTCACTCTATCTGCTTGTAGATTTTGTTTTTCCAAGAGAAATACCCAGAGTTAATGCCAAATGAAAAGAGATCTAAGATGTCGGGGGAAAAACGTTTTCTAAGAGAGATAAAGTGTCAGTTAAGGGAATATTGGTAAACAAAGAGGAGATAGCAAAGTTTACCAATATGTCTGTCTTATTCAAGGTTAAATTTTCTGTGAGGGCTTTAAAGTGGGTAGAGTTTTTTTATAAAGGACGTGGACTTTCCGGTGAGGGGGGTCAGAGAGTTGGCCAGCTGTTTAGACTGTCTATAGCAAGGTGCATTGGTGGCATCTACTATAGGCCTGAGTGGGGAATTGGGTTTGTGGATTTTTGGTAAACCGTAAATTCGGGGGGGGAGCAGAAAGGTTTAAGTTTTTTCGTGACATCAGGGGGCCAGGAAGATACTTTTTTAAGTAAGATTTCTAATTTCTTAACTTGTGTTTTTGTGGGGTCGTGTTCTAGCGGGATGTAAGTAGCGCGATCGCAGAGTATAATGTTCATTTTACGATTGTATTCACTGGTGTTAAGAATGACTGTGGCATTACCCTTATCCGCTCTAGTGATGACGATTTGCCTCATGGCCCAGACACGTTAGACTCCTTCCTCCATCATTCTCAATAGCCTACATCCATGAATCGAGTTTACTATGGAAAAGGAAAAGAACAATTGCTTACCCTTCTTAGACAGCTTAGTCACACGCCTGCCTAATGATACACCTGCCTTCACTGTATACAGAAAACCCACACACACAGGCAGATACATTCACAAACTCTCCCACCACCACCCCTCTCAGCAATTTGGCATTATTAAAACTCTTACCAAGAGAGCCCACAATCTTTGTTCCAGTGGAACCACCCTCACTACTGAGCTTAACCACATACACAACACTTTCCTCTCCAATGGCTACAGTGATCACAGTATCAAAAAAATAATCAACTCCTCCCCCATTCCCCGTCGTTCTCGTCAACAAGAATTTAAAAATGCCATCACTATACCCTACATCCGTAGCACATCTGAAAAAATAGCCAAGATACTAAAAAAGTACAACCTACACACAGCATATAAGCCCCACCGCAAACTTGCTACCCTTATCTGTTCTACGAAAGATCAGCTCCCGCCTCTCTCTCTCTCTGCCTGGAGTTTACAAAGTACCCTGTTCCTGCAAGCTGGCGTACTTTGGACAGACAGGCAGATCAGCATCCATCCACTTAGAGGAACACAAGTCTTACATCTGCAAACACAACTATGGCCATTCAGGCTTGGCTGACCATGTTTTGGATACCACCCACAGGGTATCTTGGAAGAAAACCACCATGCTCCACCACAGCAAATTCAAGAAAGAGAGACTTTTCTTGGAAGCAGCAGCAGATCTCAAAAACCAACCAAATCTGAATAAATACGGTTGTATTAAGCTTCCGAAGATTTGGGAAACACTCATCACCAGAGGTCCTACCTTACATTCCAGGCTACCTACTACTGCCCTTAGAGGGCGCTCCAACTAGATAGGACTTTAGTGTCATCCACGTGGTTGGGCTCAGTATTGTTTATTATTTGTGTGTATGCTACATTAACTGTTTTTGTAATCCCCGTAGATGTCCTAGTGACTAGGACGAAATATAGGAAGTATTAAATTCTATTTTAATTCTTTTTGAGTGTTGTAAAAAATCCATTAAGCCTCCAACATGATATCAACTAATTTCTGCAACTCACAAATCTTCAACCTGTTCTCATATGGTTCATTCCATAGACCTGCTATCATCTTAGTCACTCGCCTCTGGATCCTCTCCACCTCCTCCCCATCAAGAAGGAACCTAGGTGACCAAATCTGGGCACAGTAGTCGAGATGAGGTCTTATCAAGGCTCGGCACAGAGGTACAATAATTTGCTTGTCTCTGCTCGTCAAGATATTTTTCAACAACCAAGTGAGTTGATGAGCTGATTTAGCTACTTTTGCAATGTGCCCCCTAAACTTCATCTCCCTATCCACCAACACTCCCAAGTCCCTAGCCTCATCAATCTCCTGGAGTACAGTTCCACCAATGTGGTATATTGGTGCTAATCTTTTCACCCCAAAATGCATAACCTTACATTTTGTCACATTAAATTGACATCCATTCTCCTTAGCCCAGAACTCCAATCTATCCAAGTCGTCCTGCAAGATTTTGATATCTTCTGCATTCACTATTGCCCTACCCAACTTTGCATCATCAGCAAACAAATGTTCCTCTTAGATCGTTCTGTATATCGTTAATGAACAAATTAAACAGCAGGGGTCCAAGAACAGAATCCTGTGGCACACCACTAGTCACAGGCCATCTTTTGGACTCTACTCCTGAATAAACTACTCTTTGATATCTCTCCATCAACCACCCACCTATCAATCTTACCAACCCTATATCCATTCCCATATGTTGTAGTTTACGGATTAGAATTCCATGTGGTATCCTGTCAAATGCCTTAGCTAGGTCCAGCAGTATCACTGTAAACCTATTACCCTTATCCAGTTCAGCCATCACCGTGTTATAAAACTTGAGCAAGTTACGGAGGCATGATCTACCCTTCACAAAGCCATGCTGTCTCCCATACAGTATCTCATTTTCATCAATCCATTCCTGTATTTTTCCCTTGATTACTTTCTCCAAGACCTTGACAAAGACTCCTGATATGCTGATCGGTCAGTAATTTGCAACTGTAGTCTTGAATCCTCCTTTATGCAGTGGAACTATTTTCCCCTCTTTCCACACCTTCGGGACTAAACCAAATCCGAGACTCAGATTAAACAAAATGGTCAAGTGCACTGATAATTCTTTAGCGACTTCACACAAGATCCGTGCCGGTATACCATCCAATCCCACAAATGTATTCACGTTAAGGTTCTGTAATAGACTATTCGCCTCCACTTCATTCATCAGAATTCCCATATAAACTAATGGTTCCTTCATTTTTTCAATGTCACCACCTGGATGATATACTTTTGCAAAGTGCTCGCTCAGTAACTCCACTATATCGATTGATTCAGTGACCTCATTACCATCATCATTCCTTAAAATCATTTTGTCGTGAACAGTTTTTTCCTTGCTTGCAGCATATTGAAAGAACTGTTTGGGATTCTCTTTAGCTTGCATAGCTAGTTTCCTTTCATTATCTGCTTTTGCTTTTTTTACCACACTCGTTACCCTTCTGGCCTACACTTTATACCATTTGTGTGCCTGCAGGTCACCTCTTTCTTTAAATTCTCTCCACAGTTGTTTATTTTTTTGCAGCTCAAGCTTAATGGTATTATTCATCCATTCAACCCCTACTTGTTTTACTATTCGGACCCTAGGTATACAATCAGCCATAACCTCCTGTAAATGCTCCTTGACCACTTCCCATGCTCTATCGACATCCAGCACTTGCAGTTGTACATGCCATGGCACTGATCCAAGCAATCTCCTGAGCTTGTCATACTTGCCAGCATGGTAATTCCACATATACCCTGTCTTAATCGAAAATTCCACACCTTTAGCCACCTCCCAGGTCAAGACCTTATGATCACTCTCACCAATAGGTGACAACATGGTCATATTCATTTCAGTCAAATTCTCAGATGCTATTACCAGGTCAAGCACTCTCACACCCCTAGTATTTTCAATTACATGCTGTCTCAGATAGTTATCCCTTAATAATTGAATAAAATCCATTTCCTTCCTCACATGTGTCCTCTCCTCCTTCCAATCAATGTTACCATAGTTGAAATCTCCCATAATAATTACCCTCCTTCCACTCATTTCATCAATTTGTTTATGCATACTATCCCCACCATCTATTCCATCACTTGGTCTATAGCAGCACCCAACTGTATATTTTGTTCTGCCAGTCTCAATCTCACGCCAAATAGCTTCAAATGAGCTCTTTTCACTATCCTGCAATACAACTTCAATTCTCCTTGGCTGCAGTTCATCAGCTATCATCAATAACATCCCTCCCCTATTTTATTCTCTCTGTCCCTCCTAAACACACTATAACCTACACATTCTATCCCACTAACTATATCATCTTCCATCAGCCATGTTTCACTAATGCCAATAACCTGTGGCCAGGAAGAGCCAATCAAGGCCAAAAATTCTTCCTTCTTGTTCCTAATACTCCTGGCATTAGTATACATGAAATGCAGTGGTCCCTTTGTCCCACCCTTATCTTGATGCGTTATTCTAACTATCCCATTCCGATTTTTTGTCCTTAGTACTGGCTCGGGTGCATTTTATACATTCTTACACTCAACTGTCTCACTGATGTACGCATATCCACTCCCCCCCCCCCCAGTAGTTTTAGTTTCCCTGGTTCTGCACATCCATTTTCACTTCATTCAGCTACACTTTTTCCAGTCTCCGCACACCAAATCCATTCAAATGCAGGCCATCCATTTTGTATAAATCCTTTCACCCATCAAACTCATTCCACACCACATTATCTGCATAACCTGCGCATAATGTCATTTGCGATTACGGCCCTCCTTCTAAATTTCTCTCTGTCATACCGCGGCAAGACTCACCATTCTAACTCTGTCACTCTTTTCTTTCGCTACCTTTAACAATACTTTCAAGTCCTCTCTCATAAAAAATTTATCTCCTTTCAATTCATTCGTACCCGCCACAACTATCAATTCTTTCACCCTCTGTTTCTGCGCTCTAATACTCTCACTCACATCCTTAAATTTTGCACCCGAATATTCACCAGGGGAAGATAAAATTCTGTCTATTCTTGCTATGAGAGGTTTTTAAATAGTTCCATCCTCTTAATTCAATGTAGTCTTATAGTCAATTGCAGGGATGACTGGAGAGAATTTCCAGGCAGAGAAGGCCAACTGAAGGCAGTTAACCCAGATGGGGCTAACCACCTGGGAATCAATCATCTTTGCGCTTTAGTTTCAATTAGCCTTTTGTTGTTCATCTATATGAGATTGGTGAAAAAGGAAACCTTGCTATATGATGATATAAAAGAGCTGAGGTAGATAGTTAGATAGACAGATAGATAGCATGAAAGAGAGGGAGAAAAGGCCTTTTCTCTCTCTCTTTCATGCTATCTATCTGTCGTTTTTTCTCCTAATACTATCAGGCACTCTTGCACCCCCATACTAACTACTCTAGGCCTATGATGAGCAACCCTTTACTTTTTCAACTCAATAAAGGTTGAAACCAGTCTGGGTAGTGACCCTTCCCATAATGCATAGCATTATAGATGTCTACAAGGAGATGTGCTTTGCATTATGGGATATTAAGGCAAGTGATGTGAAGTCTTAGCTTCTTTACACAAGTTACCCAAGTCCTGAAAATAGTTCAGGCGCAAACTTGTTTGTTTACACTTGGATAAAGGATTAAAACAACTATATAATTTCTTCGTATCTTTAATTTATTGTATACCCAAGTGGAAAACCTTCCAACAAGCATATTAGTTGATAGAAACAAATACAGTAATCAATCAATTAGCCAAATGTATTGAGAAATTGATCTGCTGGTCAAGTAACCGGGGATACAGTCAACTGAAGGCACAATTAAATGGTACCCTACCAGAAGACATGCTAACTCATCCAAGGACTGCTTAATTGAGAGTTGTTATTTGAATATCAGATAATTGAAAGATTACTGTAATACATATAATTCAAATTAACTAAGTTTATTGCTTTATATAAACTCATATTTCATTTGTGTTATCATGAGGCATGATCAGAACATGAATATAACTAAAAGGTAGTACAAGGGTGGTCTGAAAAGTTCTCGGCCTAACAATGATAAAACGAATTTATAATTTCAAAATTATTTTTTACATAATCTTCCTTAAGATTAATACATTTATTTCAGCGATGCTCCAGCGCCATTATCCCGTCCCTGTAGTGGTTCTCAGTAAGATCTGCAAAATACCCCTCTACAGTTGCAATCACCTCTTGATTCAAAGAAAAATGCTGACCAGCGAGAAAGAATTTTAGTTTTGGGAAGAGACAGAAGTCAGAAGGAGCCAATCTGGGGAAAAGGGTGGATGTTCCAACAATTCGTGTTTTTACCCTTTTCAAGATAATTAATAAACAAAATGCTTTTAGCATCCCAAAACACCGATGCCATGACCATTCCTGCTGATGGAACCGAATTGGTGCAGAACAACCGGCTTCTGTCCACTACTTTGACTGCTGTTTGGATTCTGGTGTGTAATGGTGAATCCAAGTCTCATTCGTAGTAATAAATCAATGCACAAAATCAGTTTTATTCTTGTTAAAATGCTCCAAGCACTGTTCAGATTTTCATGTGAGTGTGTTTGTGATCTGCACGGCACCCATCTTGAGCAGAGGTTTTTCATTTGCAATTCTTCATGCAAAACATATCCTACACGTTCTTTTGAAATGCCTATAGTCTCAGCAATTTCATGCACTTTGACTCGCCAGTCATCCAATATCATATTGTGCACTTGTTCAATGATTTCTGGTGTTGTTACACTTTTTGGATGTCCTTCACGTGGATCATCTTCAAGACTGGTATGGCCATGTTTAAACTCAACAGCCCATTTCTCAATTGTCAAAAACGAAGGAGAAGAGTGCCCATAAACTTTTATGAACTACGAATGAACTTTTAATGCCAAAAGAAATTCGAATGCATTTCTTTTGCCATTAAACCGTCTTTTACAAAGAATTTTATAACCGCACGATACTCAATTTTATCCATTTCAAGGGATACACACAAAACTTTGGCTTCCAACAGCTGTATAAAACAAACTACTTGATAGAATGACTTGTAATTTGACATGGATGCTTATGACAGATGTACCAACTTAGGGAAAAAAACTTGCCAATAGTGTTGCTATCTCTGGTCGAGGCCGAGAACGTTTCAGACCAAGCTCGTAATATTCAAATAATTGTTTCAGACTGTCTTGAAATATAGTTCAAGAAAACATACAATGAATACATATAAATGATGTCATCTTGTTTAATGAAAGAGGACTCCAATAAGTGGCATCTGGTAGAAGATTCTCTGATTAGAGTGCTCTGGAAAGTTAAGCTGCTTGTTTTAATAAAAACTAAGCAATATTGCTTATAAATTGTATTAGATGTAAATTATATGTGGTTGTGATTAGATTTAGATGAGTTGTGTCTTAGATATATGTTATATATGTTCTATATAGTACACTTCATTATGGTTCAAACAACACCAATGTAAACTAGACAATGACAACCAAGACCTCTCTGTTCAAAGAGAAACCTGAGAGACCTCATGTGGTGGGTTGTCTGTGAAATGCATTCTTTACCGAGGGTGAGTGGACTTTGAATTGAGAGCAAGAGTGGTAAGAAAGGGGGCAGAAAGTGTTCTGGGAGTAAGTGCCAGAAGTGTAAATTAGGCTGAACGAATGAATCAGTAGATATAGTAGGGAATAGGGGAAAAACATGAGCAACAGAGAGAGAGAGAAAGTAAAAGTGACAAGCATAAGAATGACATCCTGGATGATATGAAAAATGAAGAGATGGCTGTAATGTGAGACAAAGAATCAGAATGCATGTGGCATCCTGCACAGAACCAAGCATAAACTGGAGAAAATACAGAAGTGTCTGGTGAGTAGCATGCACAGCTGAGAAGCGAAAGAAAGATGGACAAGAAAAAAAAAGGGGATGCTTGACTAATGAGAAGTGAGAGTAAGGTGAGAAATTCATAAAGAAATTCCATGAAAAGAGGGGTGCTTGATGAGAGAATGATGAAAATGTGCTTCCCAAGTGTGAAGAATAATGATATTAAATGACTTTTAATGGGATTATATTGATCAAGTACATATAATAAACAACTATGTTATACCAACTAGTTTCACCAAGTAAGGCTGTTGGCATCTTCAGGGTACATAACTGATGTAAGGCACTAAAAAGTAAAAAACTGTTACAAACTATTATAATCAACCGATTCCAATTATATTAAACAAAGAACAGAGCGCGTACAATACATGCATAGAGCGTGCATGATATCACTTGTTGTTATTTAGGAATGTTCTATATTTGGCACTGTAATTCAGTTCTGGCGAGTTGAGAGATCTAATAAGAGTCTTCCAGATCACAGGCAAGATTAGTCCTTAGTTCCTGTTAAGGTTTTGTGTACAGCAGGCAACTGTTGTGGCTTCCTTAAAAATTCGGGAGCAGAAGTCCTCCTCCATGTAAGGAATTGTGCTTCTATCCCACTCTATGGCATGGTTCGTTCTTGAGAAATGAAAAGCTAACCCCGATTTTTCTTCTCTGTTATTATTGATGTCACCTATGTGTTCCTTTTGCCTAATTTCAAGGCTCCTTGAAGTTTGGTCAATGTAATTCAAGCCACATGAGCAGGGTATGTTATAAACTCCATCATATTTGGAGAAAGGATGGCTATCTTTTGGAGATCTTAAGAATTGTCTAATCGTTTCTGTAGGTTTAGAGGCCACTCTTATTTTATGTGGTCTAAGGAGTCTAGCAATCTTATTGGAAACTGTCCCTAAGTAAGGAATGACGATGGTAGAAATATAACATATATCATCTCGTTGTCTTTGTAGGGGTTCAGAGAAAAGTATCTCTCAACTAGCCAGAACTGAATTACAATGCTAACTATAGAACATTCCTAAATAACAACAAGTGATATCATGCACACTCTGTTCTTTGTTTAATATAATTGGAATCGGTTGATTATAGTTTGTAACAGTTTTTTACTTTTTAGTGCCTTACATCAGTTATGTACCCTGAAGATGCCAACAGCCTTAGTTGTGAAACTAGTTGGTATAACATAGTTGTTTATTATATGCACTTGATCAATATAATCCCATCAAAAGTCATTCCAGAGCTTTCTGGTCAAGAAAATTAAATGTTTTCTAACAATAATGATATTAGCAAGGTTGATACTGAAAAGCAAAGTGAAAGAGGTAATTGCTTTGGCAGCTATGAATGATTTCAAGTAACAATGATAGAATAATTCTGATGAATGCAGATTGTAGGGAGGTGACTGAAGAAAATAAAAAATAGATGAATTACAAAATGATCACTCTGCAAGAGTTTACTACCCTGCAAAGTAAACATTGTCCCATAGATTTCAAGGGAGAAAAGCATGGCATGAGGAAAGGACATGAGAAAGTTACTAAAAGACAAAAAAGAAGAGTGGCTGTCTAAGATCAATCTGTCAATATTTCTCTAATGCCAGAAGCATTCGGAATTGGGGGTGGGGGTCCTGCCACTTCACTACTTCCTGCAGTAGCAGCTTGTACATAAGCACTACAAACACTGCAGCACCCCCAAGGAAAAAACAAAAAAATTAAATTTTGTTTGTGTTTATAAATAATAACAATGCTTACAATACAACATGTTAAAGGTTACAGCTTATGTTTTGACATTGATTGAAAAGTTAATAATTGGAATTGTTCGATTAATGTTTTAGATTATGAAACAAATGCACAACGATCTAACGCAGTTTCAGAATTATCACATTCGGTCAGTTGTGGCTAGACTCGCCAATATTTGTTTGCACTTGTCACTGCACGTAATAAGTGAATCCGATACTGCTCATTGAGCAGTGTCACTACAGATAAATTGTATGCTTGTGCACGTCATTTCTGTGAGATACAAAACTTTTATTATTGGTGTGTGTTTGTGGTGGGGGTGAAATATTTTTGGTAAATCTTATTTTATTCTGTTAAAATAGCATGACGAGTGTCACTGTTGAAAATATGAAAAGAATTATATTTTCTCAATTATCGTTACATGAAAAAATAGAAATAAAAAAATAAAGTTCGTCCTACTCCAGATATTATTATTAGTCAGGAAGAAATAAGTAAAAATAAAAAAAATACATCAGATCTTAATAGTGAGCAGTATCAAAAAATTAAATGGCTTTGTGCGGCAAAACTAGAAATGCTTTATTTTGTTTTTCTTGTATGCTTTTTGGCAGTGATACTGTATGGACTCAAAGTAGTTTTACAAATATGAACAGCAGGGTCGCATTTACCATTAGGCGCATGATGGGGGCCTCACTCTCTAGGGGGGCCTCATTTTAAAATCTTACTCTTCACAAAGAAGAAAAACAAGCGTAGTTTTAGTTGCAAAATAAAATACTTATTTTTAAATATTAAATTCATAATATAAAAACTAGAGGCCGCTGAAAAATTTGTGAGGCTTCCCGCTTCCATTTGAAATACGTTGTTCTTTCCTTAGAATATAAAACTAACAGGAACTCTGTATTCCATAAAATTCATGTATGTAAGCATACCATTTCTTTGCTGGACTTATATACACGTCCAGCAAACCTGGATAATATTCTGTCCACCTGCTGAAAGAACATGGATAAAAAGTGTAGTTTGACCGTCATGTCCATTAGAAAAGTACGATAATCCTTCACGCTGAAAAGTACACTTATCTACATTACCTGGCATACGTAGTAGCTACGTTCTGTGGCCTACAGCAAGAAACGCAATTGCTTGCCGTTTGCTCAGTAACCGGAATCTAAGTTATATCAGACTAAATACCTATGAGTTATATTCCTTTTGCTGCTTGTTTTTATCGTATAATTATAGTTTTTAATGCCAGCGTAAAATAAGAAATCCTTTCATACTTTCTTCACTTCATATTGTATCACTTTGGAAGATCAATGTCACTATCAATTTTTTTGCTAATTATTTTAATCGCCAATACATTTTAAAATTCTCCAAGAACTTGATTGAAGATAATTATTTTTGTCAAACAATTATTTTATAAATTCATGAAAATCCAAATCTAAAAATGAATACAGCCTCCATCTGTTCCAAATTAAGTTTCCTATTTTATTCATAATGTTCGAATATGTTCTTAGTTCGAAGGTTAGTTATCATACGTAAATCTTGAATCATATCATGTAATGCATAATTTTTATAACGTAATCTGTAGGTTTTTGCATTTCAACTTTCTTGGTTTCCCCCCCCCCCCCCCCCAAATCACTGACTACAAATCAAAATAAATGGCAGTTATGAAGTCAACTGTTGTTATGTACATATTTTCGGCTAATTTTGATATTATGCGGCAGTTTCGAAGTAGCGATATTTTCCCTACAGTTTATCTTTTGAAGCATGTGTAGGTGCATGTGTCAAAATGAAATTTTATTTCCAAAATTTTCATAACAGAATTAATTTGCCTTTAATGGCTAACCCCCCCCTCCAAAAATTATCACCACACACACACACACAAATATACTGCTAGATAACATGTGCACACTTTCTTTTTGTTTGAATTTGCTATTTTTCCAAAGTAATTGTACTGTTGCAGTTTTAAGCAAAAGAAAAAGGCATACAATCTCTGATAAAATACCATTGGATATAAATTAAAAAGACTCACAATCGGAAACCACGAGTAATGCAGTTTAACACCATTTGTTGTTCATAAAAAAAATTAAAAAAATCGTTCCTAAAATTGAAATGTGCGACCCATATAATGTTATTTTGCAAGGAAAGGAAGCAAAATGTCATATTTATTTCAATAAATGTTATTTAAAAAATATAAATATTTGACATAATGTGAAATTCGTTTTTATTTGGGAAGAGAGACAATAAATAAATTGTGCAGCAAAAAAGGGTCAATCCAAGAAACACAGTGCACATAACTATACAAATTAATAACGTAAAAAACTCATGTACAAAGATTATTTAATAGTATAATTTTCGCCTGTGTGTCACAGGCATCTTCAGTACATTAAACTCAAATTAAACAATAACTGACAATTCCAAAAAGTGCCACCTAAGTAGCTGGTGTAAAATAACTAAAAAGGTCAATACCTATCCTAAATAAAAAAAAAAAAAAAAAAAAAAAAAAAAAAAAAAAAAAATCAATACAATAAAAAGTTAGGAAAGATTAGCTGATTTGTAAAGTACTATCTCCCATAAAGGGGATAGACGTAAGCCATCGGATCTGTTTAAGTTAGGAGAATGAAGTAGAGTTTCACATGTTTCTTTATAAAGGCGTTCCATGAGAAATTGACGTTTGTGAAGAACTCTTGTCTTTCTCCAATGAACTCTGTGTCTAGTGAAGATGGCATGTTCTGCAAGTTATATCATGAAATGAAGAATTGGAAAGAAAGGAGATTGATGTCACTTGGGATCTGTCTAGGAACTGTCTGGCAGAGGCAATGTCTGAATGTGTTCCAAGGGTCAAATAAGGTAGGCATGAAATAGATAAATGAAGATGTGAAGCATGCAATTTAAAAGAAGAAAGCATTATTGAGACAGGATAAGATGAGTGATAGTAACAGTCAGTTAGACAAGGAGTACAAAGAGCAAGAAAGAGAGGTAACTCGCTTGATGAGAGTAGAAAAAGTGCAGTATGAGCAGAAATTAGCTAATGAGACCAAAAGAAATCTTAGGGAGTTTTTTCAATACGTGGCCAGTAGAAGAAACACTGATTACACAGGCCTGCAAAATTCGAGTCAAGGAAAGTTGTCTAAAAACTATTACTGTTTCTGATTTATTTCTGACAGCTGATTTCAAATATCTCTTCCATTTTTCTCTATTACGTAAGGATTTTTCGCAAAATGGATCTCGATATTATAGTAAAATAGTTTTAAAATGCATTATATTAAGTAAAATAACAGTATTTAAAATTTTCTGTAAACATTTTTGGAATAGAAGTATTGAAAAAGAAATTTTTAATTCAAGTAATTAAAGATTAATCTTTAGTACATACTTTATATTTCGTTGTGGTGTCTTTTTCTTTTTGAACTTTTTCTGTGAAATTCTTTTCCCGGTGGTCTCTGTGCAACATCCAGCAATAGTCCACCATCATGTTGAAATTCCATCTACCCTGATACCTTCTTTCCATCTCCTTAATGTCGTGGTGGAATCGCTCTCCTTGCTCTTTGCTGACAGTTCCCAGATTCTCAGGAAAGTAATCTAAATGAGAGTTGAGAAAGTGCACTTTTAAGCTCATGGGAGACATCCCAAATCCTTGAATTTCTGTAGCATGTTTTCCACATTCATTTTATAGTTGGGGTCCTTGTAATTTCCTAAAAATTTGGTCACCACCTCTTTCAAAGCTTTCCACACTTCTTTTTCAACAGTTGCCATTTTTTCTTCAAACAGTTTATCCTTCATAAGTTTCCTGATGTCTGGACATAAAAATACCTTCTTTCAATTTTGCTGTAGATAATCCCAGAAATTTTGCACGGATGTATTTACAACACTCTCCTTTTTTTGGCAAAGCCTTGACAAATTGCTTCATCAACCCTAGCTTTATGTGAAGTGGGGATAAAAGGATTTTTTCCTGAGCAACAAAGTTTCGTGTAACACATTTTTACTTCCAGATTCTAATGCGCCTCTTTCTGGCCATTCCTTCTTGATCCAATGTTACTCTCGATCTTCACTGTCCTCCTCGCACAAAAAAAGGGTATTTGGCGTATCCTCTTTGTTGTCCCAAAATCATAGGTATGACTTTAAGATCACCGCAAAGTGTCGATCCATGATCGACAGTTTGTGGAGTTTGCTGAGAATGAAGGCTAAATTTTCCATGCATTTCCTCCAAATGCATGGAATGTGCTACTGATACTGAAGCATACTTATTGTAATTATGGAGAAGCACAGCTTTGAGGCTTCTTTTTGAAGAATCGATAAACAACCTCCAATCAATGACTTCATATTTTATGTTGAATTTGCTGATCAGTCCGGGAATATCACTATAGTAAAGTAAATCACCTTCCTCTGAAAAGTAAGGAAGAATATCTCTTTCTCTATAACTAAACCATGAGAAAGAAGTGCCAGGGGCTAACAAATTCTTTTCGTTTAGTCTCGAGCCCAGCAGTTCTGCAGATTCCTTAGGAAGACCCAAATCTCTAAACAAGTCGTTTAAATCGGTCTGTGAAAAAAGTTCAGGTGAAAACTTTCAGAAATATGATAACCTTAATAGTCAACGACTAAAGTTCAACTAAAGAATCACAGAAGAAAATGTGTCTGTGACAACAGGAAAGTCATCCGTTATCTCGGCGAATCAGATTCAAAGTAGCCACCTACACTTTTATCTGCATTCCTCCCTCCCTCTCCTATCTTAAGAATGAGAAGTTTCATGGAAATTTCTTTATTTACCATAAAAAGGCACTTCAAAAAAAGCACTTATACAACTAATTAGCTGTAATAAAGGAGAATGAAAATAAATACCAATGCACTGAATTTAAATCCAAATATTACTAATAAAAACGATAAAATTAGAAATTGGATAAAATTGGTGGGTGATGGATTTTATTACTATTTTTTCTGAACTCTGCACTGAAAAATCTATAAGAATCAATTATGGACTTTAATTAAGCTAATTATGGACCTTTACCTCTTTCCAATCTATATCTCTATAAAAGAAGTCTCTCATAATCATTACTTGGCCTGCACTTACACTAACCAGCTGGTGCATGGCATGCACATCCTTGCCTATAGAAGCAATAAACTATATACGAAAATTCAATAATGTATGATATTTTTAAGTTAGTCCATATAGCATTATTATTATTTTTTTTGTGTGATATGAAAGCTTACATAGATTATTAGTTATGTTACTATTACAATCATCATAAACTCCAGAGTCAAAATTTTGACATATTGTGGGAGATTCAAACTCTAATCCCCTCAAAAAAGAAGATAATCAGGCTATGCCTCCACTCATAGTTTTTGCACTTACTACACACTTAAGCATTACATTTCATTCACCAACCTCTAGGCAAAGAACCTACTATTCACTCTCTTGCTCACACCCCCCTTCCAGGGATGGCCTTTTTTTTTATCCTTGTATCCCTCTACACTATAACCACTTTGCTCCTGTATGTCAAGGTCCTGCTCATTATTGCCATAATCTGTTGTCATGCTCTAACAATTGTGATCCTAAAAAGTCTCTGTCCACCATCTCTTATCTCTTTCATCTCATTCAATATTTCCTCATTAATTGTATATTCTGCATCTTATTCTTGCCTACCAAATTTCATAACCCTGTGCTTTACAGAATTAAATTGCAGCTCCACTTACAGTCCACTGATATGCTCCTGTAAGGTCAGAACATCTGCTCTGCTCCTCATAGTTCTTCCAACTTTGTATCATTTGCAAACAGCTGTATACCTCCAGTTAAGCCTATTCCAAACAAAACAGACTTCTGTGGCACTCCACTAGTGAGCTTCCTCTCTTGGGATAACACTCTCCCCCCCCCCCCTCCATACACAACATCTTGATACCTATCAGATAACAATTCGCTATCCAGTTCACTAGTCTCTTATCCAATCTCATCTATTTTGGTTTGAAAAATTCAAATATAACTGTATATGCATCTCCCTTATATAGTGAATTTGTCAACTTGTTATAGTACAAAAGTATATTGCTAAAGCATGGACTGCCCTTAACAAACCCATATTGATTATCATAGAGAATATCATTATTATCAACCCAATTCAGAATTCTAGCCCTTACCAACCTGTCCAACACCTTAACCAGACATAGAAAATGTCCTATAATTTACACTCTCTGTCTTATCCTCCTACCCCATGTGAAGCAGAACAATTTTACTCCCCTTTGGACCTGTCCTGTTACAAGACTCGTGTTAAACAGGCATGCCAAGAGTGCTATAACTCCCTACAGCATTCCTTCAGGACATATGGTGATATGCTGTCAAATTGTACTGCCTTATTAACATCAAGTTTACTTAATTCCTTATGCATCTTCAGTTATTTCACTATCAAGCCCTCCTCCATCATATGCTCTCTACACTCCAGCTTCTCAATGTTGCCTTCCTAAGTGTATTCCAAAGGTCAGGAGATGTAGGTGTAAACTGGATGTCTGTAGAGGTAATGGCAATGATCAGTTACATGAGGAGTACAAAGAGTAAGCAAGAAAGGTGATTGGCTTGGTAAGGATAACAAAAGTGCAGTATGAGCAGCAATTAGCAAATTAGACCAAAAGAAATCATAGGGAATGTTTTTTTTTTTCAATATATGGCCAGTAGAAGGAAGAATGAAGATGGAAGGATGATGATGGTCGGTGATAATGGTAGAATAATAAACACTGAAGAGGATATATTAAGAAATGTCAAATGAGCAATTCTTTTAAGCATTCCATCCATTCTTGTGAATGTAACATAATGTACAATGTGAGAACAGTAGGAAGGGGAAAAGAACGACTGATGATAAGTGAGCAGGATGTATATGAGAAATCGAGTAAACTTGATGTCAAGAAGGCCACAGGACTTGATGGTATATCACTATGTATCTTGAGGAAATGTTCTGGGGAGTTAACAATGGCTTTAACTTATCTTTTAAACATGAGTCACACACAGATTGTGACCCATGTTTAAAAGAGATGGGGGTGATAAGACTAAGGTTTTGAATTACGGGCCAATGTGATTGTCTCGAGTTGTGGTAACCATGTTAGAGAGGCTAGCAAAAACCAAGATTCAGAACTAGGTTCATGACAACATTCTCTTTGATGGACAGCATGGATTAGCTAAAAGGAAGATCATGTTTTAACACAAGGTGACAGATGCATTGAATAAGGAAGATTAATATACAGTAGTATATTTCAATTTTGCAAACATCTTCGCCAGACTGTCACAGGATAAACAGGTAATTAAATTGGAAAAGATGGGGTTGGATGGTAGATTGGCTGTCCAATAGGTATTAGGAGGTTGTATATGGGGGGGACAATATCCTAGAAGAGGAAAGCCACTAGTGGTGTTTCCCAGTGGCTGTTTTGGCATAGTTGTTTAATTTGTATGTAAATGACATTGGGAATGGTGATATATAGTTGTTTGCAGATGAAGCAAATTGGGAAAAGCTATGCGAAGTAGAACAAATGTTGTAGCCTTGCAAGAGGACTTGAATAAACTAGCCGAGTGTGTGGGGATGTCAGTTCAATGTAACAAAGCACAAGGTTTTAAAATCTGGTAAGCAAAGACAAAATGCAGTGTACAAGACTGGTGGGATACCTTAGAGAAGGAGAAGAAAGATTTAGGGGTAATGGTGGATAGGGACCTGAAATTTGGGGGGCATTTTGCTAAAATTGTAAGGAGAATGCAGCAGATTATGAGGAGAATGAGGATTGTAAGGAAAATGCAGCAGAGAAAAACCCATCGGCATCACTGCTATATAGAAATAAGGATGTTATGATTCCACTGTACAAAGCTTGATCAGACTGCTTATGGATTACTGTGCACAGATTAGATTGCCTGGTTTTCAAAAGGATGATGAGTTGTTGGAGAGGGATCAGAGACAACTGACGAGGTTGGTTACTGGTCTCTGGAATGTGGAGTATGAGCCTAGTGGAAAGAAGGAGAAGAGGGGGCATGATCAAGACATATAAGTTGGTAAGAGGTAATTACCAGATTAATAGGAATGAATTTTTCATATAACTGCTGGAGACAAGGAGGAAGAGGAAGACAAGCTGGATAAGCAGGGTGTGAACAAAGAGAGTGAGGAGTAGATTTTTTGTGTTGAGAGTGATGGATGATTGGAATGCACTGCCTGAAATTGTGGTGAGTGCAGAGAGTGAGTGCATTTAAATCAAGGTATGATGAGCTGTGCATGTGAGAGTGGGGCCTCCCACATTGAGTTGAGTCTCAGTGCTGACTCCATGGGTGGAGGGAGGCTGATGATGACAATAATAATAATTCACCCATCTATATGGATCATATTATGAAAGAAAACTGGCATTAAATCTAACATCAAGTCAGAGAAGTCAAACCCTCTGCTTTATGTAGATGATGTTTTTCTCCTAAAAAAATGCAGTGCAAGTCTTCAGGATTCTTTAACTAAACTGAATAATAGCCATAACAAATTTAGTAAAAAAAGATCAAAACTATGAAAATGCCAACAATACAGAAAACTTCAGTGAGCTATCAATGGAGAAGAAACTATAGAATAAGTAAAATATTTCAACTATTTAACCACAATTTTTAGTGAGGATGGCAAATTAAATATGAAAATGGGCAATTAGAATATGCCAAAAAAAATTATATGGTATAAGAGATAAATTAGTGAAAACACTAAACTAGTAGTATACAAGACTGCAAACCTACTTTAACTTATAAATCAGAGTTGGTTTACAAATAAAACAGTTGAAAGGCTAAAGAACACAGATATTAGAGTTCTAAGAAAAATTGGTGTATGTGGTTTTGGAGGGGGGGGGTTGCTAATATCATCAATAGTAGTATCATATTAAAAATGAAGACATTAGAAAGGAACTTGACCTGTTAGCATTCAAGAATGTGTAAGCTAATCTAAGTTGCTGTAGCCACTTCAACAGAATGGGAGAAGAAAGGTTAGCAAAACTGATGTTTAATGACAAGATGGAAAAATATTCTGAGGAGACCAAGCTCTAGGTGGCTTTATACAGTCAGGAAGTCCTTAAAAGACAGAAAAATACTGTAACATTTGACAATATTGGAGTGCTGACGAATGACTACTATGTAGGAAAATGGTTGCCACATTAGTAATAATGTAAACTTAATCATGTAATACTGTCACAGGATAATGTACATCCTTTGAGGGGCATTTCAGAAAATTAATGATGATGAGATTTGGACACAGTGGACAGGATCTGAGAGGGAAATTTTCAAGATGACAGGAAGTCCAAGGAATGCTCTATACAAGCACAAGAAGCATTCAGTGAAGGTTGCTTGTGAGTTACAAAATTTGGCTGACAGGCAAAAAAGAGGAATGTGAGAGAAACAAGTTGCTAAAAGGATACATTGCGAGAAGGCAGAGAAAAAGAGATCACCCTGGAAACTATCTGAAGGGGTAGAAAAACTGTGAAAATTAGATTTTTTTTTTTTTTACTTGCTTTTGAATGCATGAAACGGGTTGCCTGAGGCAGTCATGAGTACTTTGTTAATTTTTCAATGGATAAGTTGATGGGTTGATGGATAAGTATAACAGGCATTGTGTGAATACGGGTTAGCATGGGCCTCTCGCTATAAGTCAGACTCAATGGAGAGATCATAATAATAATAATCTGAAAAGTAATTAGATACACATATTGACAGAACTGATGGGCTGTCATTAATTCAATGCCAACATCCCAGGGAGTATGAACATAGAATGGTTTCCATTTCTGGAATGTTGAACATGAAGAAAGGTTAAGGAAATACGATTTGTCAAGTCTTGGGGAAAAGAAGAAAAGAAAAGGGAAAGAGCATATGACTGAGACATAAATTAGTAAGAAGTTATTACCAGATTAATGTACAAGATGATTTTCAAAGATGAGGGAAGGAGTGGGAGAAAGAAGAGTCATCTCCATAAACTATATAAAAAGGCATGAGGGATGAAGAGTGGGTTTTTTTTTTTTTTTTTTGCATGGAAAATAGTGGGAGATTGAAATGTTGCTTGAGAGTGTGGGTGAGTACAGAGACTATTTAAAATGCAGTTTGATGAACTGTATGTGACAGAGGGACCCCAATAGTGAATCTTTTGACTCCATGATAATAATAATGACAAAGACAATTAAAAGACCCACTAATACATAAGAAAAGAAATATGGTGCTAAAATTGACAACATTTAGTTGATATTATTCAGCAAGCATTCACACACACACACACACACACACACACACACACACACACACACACACACACACACACACACACACACACACACACACACACACACACACACAAATAGAATGTTTTAATTTAATCATGTTAATCAAGATTGCCATAATCTAGAGAAGTATTCTGTATTCATTATACATACTTTTTACATACACAGTTTAATGTGGCCAAGTAAGTATAAGGTAATGCACTTTGTTCATATACTATATTGATGGAACTGAACTGCAGGAAACTGATGAGGCCACGGACCCGGATTTGATTGTGGAAGAGAATTGAAGTTTGGAGGACATATTGTGAAGGTAACCAAAACAGAAGAGCAGATTGCTGGTTGTTGAAGAACATACTAACAATCAGGGATAGAGGGTTATTGTTCCCTTATATGTTAATATAAGGCCAAATGTGGCCAACTATTATATATATTAATATAAGGCCTACTGCACACAGATCTGGACTCCCAGATTCCACTGTGATGAAGAAATTGTGAAGAGAATCCAGAGAAGAGTGACAACAATTGTGGCAAGCTGTGGAATGCCCCCTATATAAACAAATTGATGGTCTGTAGGCTTCAAAAATTAGCTGATAGATAAAAAAAAAATAGGAAACATAATAGTTATTAAGGGGGTTTTATAGGATTAACACTAAAGAATATTTTCAGTAAAAAAAAAAGATTAGTTTTTATCTTTTGCTTTAATATAAAAACTAAGATATTATATTTAATATAATACTAAATTAAAACATGTGTAGAGAGGAAAGGAATGGGACAACCTGAGATCAAGAGGAAACAGTTGGAATTGAAAAGGGTTTTAAAATGAATAAGCAGAAAGGGAAATGGCCCCAGTCGAGCATGGAGAGATCACATCGAGTGGGTGGTATCAGTGGAACTAGCTGTAGATACAGAAATGAGCTGTTTTGTTTGTATACAAATGCTAGAAGTATAAGAAACAAGGCAGATGAAAGTTGCATTAATTGCTTCAGTTCACCCAAAGATTGTCGGAATAAGTGAGACATGGTTGGAAGAGGACAACATCCTGACAAGAATAGAGATGGATGGGTACGATGTTTTTTGTGAGCATAGAAGGAGTAAAAAGTGAGGAGGAGTGCTATTGATGATAGAGAAAGAGTTATGTCCATATAAAGTAGAGATGTAAGAGGGGAAATAGTGCCAGTGGTTTTGAGGCAGTATGGTGTGAGATATAGGTCAATGGAATCAAATACTTGGTTGGATGTTGTTATAGACCAGGTAATGTGGATGGTGGTGGTGATAATGAAATGCATAATCAAATTAGCCAAGCAAATAAGAAAAGGCTGATCATTATGGGCTATTTTAATTATGGCAATATAGACTGCAATGATGAGATAGCAACTGGAAGTAAAGAAAATGAGTTTCTTGAGTTTGTGGGGGATAACTACCTCAGACAGTATGTAACAGAGGGCACGCAAGGATTGAGGATCTTGGATTTGGTCAATTCATCAGAGGATGTAATTATAAATGAGGTGTCAAATCATCCACGAAATGGTGAGAGTGACCATGAGGTGGCTGCCAGCAGTATGAGGACCTCTGTGAGAAAAGGGTATATGTGGAATTACAAAGGGGGTGATTATGAGAAGCTCTGGAGACAGCTTGTAGGTGTAGCATGGAATGAGGAGTTAGCTGGAAAAGAGATCAATGCAGCTTGGGGGATTTTCAAAAACTATCTAGTAGATGCAATGTCGAAATGTATTCCAAAGATGAGAAGGTTAAATAAGGTAGGTGTGAGATGGATAAATAAAGAGATTAAGCATGCGATACAGAGAAAGAGGGCATTGTGGAGGCAGCATAAGAGAAGTGGAAATAACCAATTCCATGAGGTCTACAGACCAGGAAAGGAGGGAGACTTGGTTGGTCAGGGTAGCTAAAGAGAGGTATGAACAGCAGTTAGCTAATGAAGTCAAAAATAATCCTAAGGAGTTCTTTCAATAAGTAGCCAGCAAAAGAAAGAATGGTTATGGAAGGATGACATTGATAGGAGAAAATGGTATAAAGACAGCTGTTGCAGAATGTGTGGTAGAAATACTTAATGAGCAGTTCATAAAGGTCTTTCATGTGAATCTTGTGAATGTGAACTACATGGAGAGATTGAGAGCAGTAGATGATGGGGAGGAGAGACTGACTGTAAGTGAGCAAGAGGTATATGGAGAGTTGGGTAAACTAGATGTTAATAAGGCTGTGAGACTTGATAATATATCACCTAGTATTCTAAAGGAATGTGCCAGGGAGTTGACACCTGCCTTGACATATTTTTTTAATAAGAGTCTTGCACTTGGTCAAGTTCCTAAGGAGTTGAAGGAGGGCAAGATTGTGCCACTTCATAAAAGGAGGTGATCGAACTCAAGCAACAAATTATAGGCCTATCTGTGTGTCAGGTGTTGTGGTTAAGTTGTTGGAGAAGCTTGTGAGAACCAGGATCCAGAGTTGGGTTGAAAACAATGGTGTTATCTTTGATGGACAGCATGCATTTGCTAAAGGGAGGTCATGTTTTAGTAGTCTACTTACTTATTACAATAAAGTGACTGCTTCCTTGGACAGAGGAGAAGGATACACAGTACTATACTTAGATTTTGCAAAGGCTTTTGATAGAGTACCTCATGATAAATTAATAGTCAAACTAGAGCAGATGGGATTGGATATTAGATTAGTGCATTGGATTGGAGACTGGCTATCTGATAGGTATCAACAAGTTGTGTATGGGGGAGCGATATCCAGGAAAAGGAAAGTCACTAGTGGAAAGCCTCAGGTGTCTGTTTTAGGGCCATTACTGTTTAACTTGTATATTAATGATATTGGTGAAGATTTGAATGGAGATATTCAGTTGTTTGCAGATGATGCAAAGTTGGAACGAACTACGAAGAGTAGTGAAGATGTTGTGGCCTTGCAAGAAGACTTGAATAAATTGAGTGAATGGGCATGGAAATGTTGATGCGAGTTCAATGTTGCAAAATGTAAGGTTTTAAAATTTGGAAAACAAAGATGGGATGCAGAATTTATGCTTGGTGAGGATATATTGTTGGAGGTGGAAGAAATAAGAGATCTGGGGGGTGATAGTGGATAAGGATCTGAAATTTAGGGCACACATAGCCAAAATTGTGAAGACAACAGAAAGGCTTCTGAGAATGATGCAGAGGACACTGACTTGTAGAAGTAGGGAGATTCTTGTTCCATTGTATAAGGCTTTGATTAGGCCACACCTATTGTGCCCAGATTTGATCATCTGGTTTTCAGAAGGATGAAGAGATGTTGGAAAGGGTCCAAAGGTGACTGACTAAGGTAGTTTCTGACCTCTGGAATGTCGAGTATGAAGAAAGATTGAGAAGATGCAATTTGCAGAGTCCAGTGGACAGCAGGAATAGGGGAGATATGATAGAGACCTACAAGTTGGTAAGGGGTTGTTAGAGGATCAATGCTGATCAATTGACAGTAATATGCTGAGTGAAAATTTCATTAATGCTATTTAAGTTTTACTGCATGAAGGGGTTGTTATAGGATCAATGCCGGAGAAGTTCCACAGAAAATAGTGGGAAATCAGGTGTGAGAAGGGGAGAGAGAGAGGCAGGTTTTTTTCGTGCAGAGTTGTGAATGATTGGAATGCCTTGCCTGAGAGTGTGGAGAACCAGAGGTCATCCCTGGAAACTGTATAAAGAGGGTGTGAGTAGGGGAGAGAGAGGCAGGTTTTTTTCGTGCAGAGTTGTGAATGATTGGAATGCCTTGCCTGAGAGTGTGGTGTCTGCAAGGAGTTAGAGTGTGTTCAAGGCACAGTATGATGAGCTGTGTGTGTGTGATTAAAGGACCTCCCAGGTGAGTCTTTGACTCCATGAGGTCTTGAAGTAATAATAATAATAATAAAAACAGTAAAAATATGCAATAAACATGAAGATGAAGTACCTCCACCTTCGTACAATTAGTAGCAACAATGCACTACACTTTAGTTGAATGTTACCTAAACAAGGTTCAAACCTGAGTTTCAATTTTGTTTAAGATGAAAGAAACATTAAGAAAGGTATTTTAAATGAATGCAAGTCATTATCTCATTTTTAAATGAAAGAATTTTTCATGTGTAAAACACACAATCTGCTAGAGAATACATGATGATAAAACCTAGAAAACTATGTATACAGGATTAACATATCAGGTTTATCAAAAAAGCCAAGCTATTCGAGTATAACAGCTTACACAATGTGATACATAAAAGGCAACCAGGATGGAATGCTAATTCAATGAATAAGTATGTGATGTTTCCATTTTTCACTGTAAATAAAATACATGTATATGCATATTATATATATATATGTGTGTGTGTATGACTGTGCACATGGATTTTTTTCAGATTATGAATAAAGCTTTACCATGGACAGTCATCATAGCAGGAGAAGATTCTCTTATTCCAACCATATTTTCTGCAATGCAAGCATAGCTTCCTTCATCACTTTGTCGAACATCTGATATTACAAGATTACCAGGACCAATAACACGAATTCGACCAGTACCAGTGTTTACAAGTTCACCATCCTTTTTCCATCGGACTGCTGGATCAGGATGGCCTTTAGGTGGAGTGCATTCTAAAGTAGCTATATCTCCCATTGCTACTCGTGTATTTTTTGGAATGACTCTGAAATCCTCCCTTAAAACTGTAAAAGGAAAAAAAATTATTTATATGATTTGAATAATATTACATATCTTTAATGTAAATTTCCTAACTTATGAAAACATTAAATATGTAAAAGTACAGTATTCCTATTCCTTTTATTATTTTCTTGGGTATCTACATGGAATTAAAAGCTCAGTTGAGGGAGGCCTACACTGACTATTATTCGTATTATCTACCATATTATGTCATAGAACTCATTCACTGATAAAACACTAAAGACTTAACTCTGACAAGTAACCCATTCCATCCATTCACCACTCTCCAAGCCAGGAGAAAAAAAAAAAAAATCTGTCCTCATGCTCTTATTAACTAACCACACTTTCACCCAATTTCCAGGAGGGAGTGACTCATTGTTCTGTCTCTTCCTGTCATATCCTGAAAAATTTCTTCTGTGTCAAATCCTATATTATAAAACCCAATATCTCATCTTTTCTATTAACTAGACTTTATAGCACATATTACCAGTCTATTTAAATCATCCTGAAAAATTTTAACATAATCTTTATTGATTATTGCAGTAACCAAGGAAACGATCTGAGAGAAAATATTCAGTTGTTTGCCAATTAACAAACAACTGAATATTTTCTCTCAGATCGTTTCCTATATCATTCATGTATAAATTAAATTAAATTGCATTGGCCCAAGTGCAGATCACTTTGACATGCGACTAGTCAGAGACTTTCTAAATTTTTAACAGTTGAAAAAATTCGCTGGCACATCTGCACTGAATGAAATTTGCATAGGAATCAAAAGTGTGTGGGCTGTCAATAGTATAATTAGCTTAGTTCTACTCAGTAGATTACCTGCAGTCAAGAATGGAAGTTAGTTATAACTTGTGATTTTTGTTAGATAAGATATACATTTTTTTTAAACTGATATTTACTTTTATCCTTCTCGATAAATCAAAACAGTATTGAAGATATTCTGTGTACACCCTTTTTAAACCAAGAATACAAGATGAAGTTAAAAATTGTTAGACAGTAATAATATTTTCAATCGAAGGTGAGTTAGCTGATCTCATACGGAGGTAGCAGGGTTTTTCCCCCCAGAAACTCGGGGTTTTCATCCCGCATACAGACAAATCGGCCCTTCAGAACACACGCAATTTACAGACAAAAAATACTAGTAGTTGTGGTGGTGGGCAGTAGATGGCACTGATGTAGATGATTGGTAGTAGAGGATCGATGTAGTGGTGGAGATGGAGAGTTGTATAATAGGTGTCCTCCCGCGATGAGTCTGTGGACTCCTTGGAGGTGTCACGAATAATAATAATAATATGCCTGACTCTTCCAAATTTATGTAGTGCTTACATCTTGGAAACAAAGGACTGAAGTGATGTATAACTAGAACATTTTTTTTTAATAAGGTAAGTTTTTTTATAGAAATTTCATGATTCTTTAATAATGCTGCTTTACCACAGCACAACCACTGGCATACCTAATCTATGTCAGTGTGTCTTATCCACATCAACTTCATAACCATCCACATTTGCTGCAATTTATTTATTATAATTCCATGCAGTATCCTGTCAATAGACTACAAAGTTTAACAGTATCACCGCGCAGCCAATTACTTTTATCTAACTCAGCTTACACTATTATATTATATATTATACTAATATACACTATTACATTACCTATCCTCCACAAAACATGTTGTCCCTCATATAATATTTCATTCCTGTCTGAATCCAGACCTGAAATTTAACCTTAACCAACTTCTCCAATACTTTGACCACTTGTGAGCTCTGATCAGTCAATAATTTGCTATCTCAAGTAGTCTTGGAGCCTACTTTATGCAGTGGAACTATGTTCTCCTCTTTCCATTCCTTTGGGATCAACCAAGAGCTAAGACTTAAATTAATCAATGTAGTCAAAGGCACTGCCAATTCCTAGCACTTTCTCGTAATAATTAAGATAATATATCATCTAATCCCAAAGCTGTATTCACATCAAGGGTCTGTAATATTCTTGTAATACTCTATGCACCTCCAGTTCATCTATTTCCAAGTCAGCCCTTGCCTCTCTTGTTACTTCAATAACTCCAAACCAAATGACCCTTGCAAGTTGATCACTTAACAATTCAACTATTTTGTCTGTTTCAGTTACCTCTACTATCAACATTCATCAAAATTATTCTTCCTTCTACTTGCCACATAACAAAAGAACTCTTGTGGATTACTTTTGGCCTACACAGCTAATTTCATCTCATGCCTTCCTTACCATGCTGGTTGCTCTTCTAGCCTGTGCTTTGTACTGCTCATGCGACTGCTAATCACCTTTCTCCTTGAATTCTCTCAACAAATTTGGTATCTACTGATTATTCATCCATTTAACTTGATTTATCTTCCTGTCTAAGTATGCAGTCTAATATAAATTCCCTCAAACACTCCTTTACCACCTCCCATGCAATATCAATCTCTAACCCTTGCAATTTCTCAAATCAAGCAGTATCCTGAGTTTGCCATACTTACCAGTTCTGTAACTGCACATATGCTCCCTCTTTATTGAAAATTCTACAGCACGGCCCATAAGTCATGAAGGTGTTTAAATGACCTATCCTCCACAAAACCATGTTGTCCCTCATATAATATTTCATTCCTATCTGAATCCAAACCTGGATTTGAACCTTAACCAACTTCTCATCAAGTGCTATTGATGAAGAAGTTGCAGTCTAATATAAATTCCCTCAAAGACTCCTTTACCACCTCCCGTGCAATATCAATCTCCAACCCTTGCAATTTCAACCCACTCCCTTTTTATTCCTTCTATCCTCATGAAACACACCATATCCTTCCATCTCTTTTCCTGTAGAGTTGCAGAGGACACTGACTTATTGAAGTAGGGAGATTCTTGTTCCATTGTATAAGGCTTTGATGAGGCTACACCTGGACTATTATGCCCATATTAGGTCACCTGGTTTTCAGAAGGACAAAGAGATGTTGGAAAGAAACCTAATTCCAGAGGCAACTGACTAAGGTAATTTCTAACCTCTAGAATGTTGAGTATGAGGAAAGATTGAGAAGATGCAACTTGCAGAGTATGGTGGACAGAAGGAAGAGGGGATATTATGATAGAGACCTACAACTTAGTAAGGGGTTGTTATAGGATCAATGCTGGACAGATTCTACAGAAAATAGTGGGAGATCAGGGGAGAACCAGAGGTCATCCTTGGAAACTGTATAAAGAGGGTGTGAATAGGAGAGTGAGAGTTAGGTTTTTTTCATGCAGAGTTGTGAATGATTGGAATGCCTTGCCTGAAAGTGTGGTGTCTGCAGAGAATTTGAGTGTGTTTAAAGCACGGTATGATGAGCTGTGTGTATGATAAAAGTACCTCCCAGATGAGTCTTTGACTCCATGGGGACTTGGGTAATAATAATAATATTTAATAACTTTTTTATTTATTAATTATTATTTTTTATTTTTTGTTGTAATGAAGTACAGAACCTGAATTTTTTTTTATTAGTTATGAAAAACCACATTGTGTAAATGCCGTCCTTTTTCAGCTTAACAAAGACAGGCCCTTTCTACTGCATGTTCCATGACAGTTGTTAATTTCTGACTGCAGTGCCCTAATTTCTGAATGAATGTTCTCCTTCAATTGTTGGAATATCTGTGGTTTGTTCACATACACCTTTTCTTTCATATAACCCTATAGGAAGAAGTCAGGAGCAATCAGATCTGGAGAACAAGATGGCCAATTAATTGCTGATCTTAATAAAATTACATGTGCTCTTTGTGTTAGAATTATCAAATGCTGATTTTCAAAATAAAAGGACATGGTTTTGGGTTCATTGTTGGGTTGTGAGTTTCCATGATTAATTTCTCAAATGTGCCTTAGAATGCTTGAAAAAAAATAAAGTAAAATGAAAAAAAATTAATATTGTTACTCGAATATAACTCGCACTTTTTTCCCCAAAATTAAAGTTAAAAAACTGTGGTGCAAGATATATGCAGGGATTTTCGGAAACTAAAGTTTTTCATGCAAAAATTAAATGGACATTTATAATTAAATTCTCAGTATTCATTATAATTTATAATTGTTCACATTATTTATAAAATGAATGCATTTAAATTTTAATTATTAACATTATTTACACGATTGGTGCGGTGTATTGACAAAAGATTGCGCAACTCAACAAAAAGGCAAGCAGATGACTGTTGAGTTAAAATGCTGATTCTCTTCAACCAAATTCAAATATCTGAAACTGCCATAACAGCATTCACTATCTATTTCTTAAAGTTTTAATCTTTTTTCTGTGCAAGGTATATATAAAACTTTTTAATTTCTTTTTTGTAAAGTAAAAATAGAAGTGCAAGATATACATGAGGATGAGTTATATTTGATTAAATACGGTAATCATAAAAAAAGTTATTCACATTTTAACTTCATCACATGACTTTTGGACCACCCTGTATATATGAGGTGCGTCTAAAAGGTTCGGTGAATGGTATCAGAAAACAAACAAAACAGAAGATACAAACAAATTACCTTTATTGGCCTTCAAAACAATCACCATCATTCACAACACACTTTTGGCAATGTTCATAGAGCTTCTGGAAACTGTCAGCAAAGACCTCTTTAGGAATGAATCGCAGAACCAATGTCATATGTTCTTGGATTGCCACCACGTCTACAAAACACGTGCCATTCATGACGCTCCTGGTCACACATGGTAATGAAATCTCCAGAGGTTTCCATCCATTTTGCTTTATGTTCGTCTGTCAGATGAGATATCGGACCATTCACTGAACTTTTCAGACCGGCCTCATATATCCCCCCCCCCTCTTAATTAAAAATTCCACATATTTAGCCACTCCCAGATCAAGACCATATGATCATTCTTACCAATTAACAGCAATCTGATCATCTTGGTTACACACAAATACTCTGATATAAATATTCTGATACAATTACTAGAACTAGCACTCTGAAACCCGTTACTTTCCATCACATGCTGCCTCAGTTAATTATTCTTTAGTAACTCCATAAATTTCATTTTTTCCATGTGTCGGCAAACTTATCATTCAACTGATAACATATTTATCATACCAAATCTTAAAATTCTTAACACTCCTTGCATCAATGACACATTCTGGCAATGCATTCCATTTACTGACAATTCTGCAAGTAAAAAATCTCCTGGCACCCCTCTTCACTGCACTCTTGCACAAATTCCAGGGATTACCATTGGTTTTTCTCTCTCTCACCTTCTACTCTTTTTATAATCCCCTCTGGATTAATCTGATAAAATCCTCTCACCAACTTAAATGTCTCTATCATATCACCTCCCTTCCTCCTATCTACTAAACTCTGTAATCCACATCTCTTCAACCTCTCTCTCCAAGTGTGATCTGACCACACTTTGAGAGATTTGTGCTTTATACAGTGGCAACCACTTCCTTATCCCTTCATGTTAGAGTACTTCTTATCATAGCAGCACTACAATGTGCAGCCTTTGCAATGCTAGCAATATGCCCCCTAAACGTCTAATATCAACCATCACTCCCAAATCTCTAATGTCATCCACTTCCTACAGTATGGCACTGCCGATACAGTACACAGCCTTATATTTTGGCACTTCAAAATGCAACATCTTGCACTTATCGATATTAAAACTACAACCCCACTCCTTTGTCCAAGTCAGAGGTCTACTCAAATCTTCCTGAAGGGAATTAATATCAACAGTGCTACTTATAATTCTTCTCAAATTTGCATAATCAGCAAACAATTGAAGACCTCCGGTCAGTCCACATAATATATCGTTTACAAAAGAGTTAAATAGCAGGGTACCAAGAACAGAACCCTGGGTATGCCACTGGTTACTCTCCTTTTTTAAGACAATGCTCCACCATACAACTTACTGGTATCATTCAGAGAGGCAATCTCCAATACATATCTATTCCCATCCTCTGCAGCATGTACACCAACTTAGCATGTGGTAATCTATCAAATGCTTTTGCAAAGTCCAAGAATATCACTGTATATGATTCTCCCTTATCTAACACACGTGTTACCTTATCATAAAATGCAAGTAAATTGCTAAAACAGGACCTGCCCTTTACACATCCATGACAATCATAAAGAATGATTGTCAACATGGATGTGTAAATCCCATTTTCTATTCCTAACCAATCTCTCCAACACCTTGACACACACACAACTGTAGTTAAACAGACTGGTCTATAATTGGAAACGTCTGTACTAGAACCATGCTTGTGGAGTGGTACTATCTGCCTTCTTTCACTCCCTAGGAGCCCTACCTACTGTGAGACTTTCACTACATAATCAGGTCAAGGGCATAGAAAACTGTGATGCACATTCCTTAAGAATACGTGGTGATATGTCATCCAGTACACCTCTGATTCTTTCACTTCCAATTCTCCTGATACTTGCTTCCCTTCTATATATTGCACTCAATCATTTACACCAGTATGATATATGCTGATAAAGTGCTTGTTCAATAATTCCACTATATCCTATGCAACTGTTATTCTGCTGCTATGACTATCCACCAGTGTAAAACTGCATAATTATT
Organism: Typopeltis vanoorti; assembly: GCF_054136105.1. NCBI lineage: Eukaryota > Metazoa > Arthropoda > Arachnida > Uropygi > Thelyphonidae > Typopeltis > Typopeltis vanoorti. The sequence continues at coordinate 34,452,967 of NC_143552.1, forward strand.
CTTTCTCTTGTTTGCCATGTAGTGGAAAAATTCCCTTGAGATAATGTTGGCCATACCAGCCATTCTCCTCTCATACTGCACCTTTTCTTTCTTGAAGCCCTGAAGAGTATAAAGCTTGCACTTTACACTCTGTAGGGATCTGATCACCACCAGCTGTTTTGTACCCACTCCATAACATTTTCTTTTCCAGCACAGCTTGCTTAATTTTACTGTTCATCCATTTCACTCCTACTCTATTTACTCTGCACAGTGCTGTGCAATCATAACCAGCACTCTTCCTCCTCTTTTCACATTTCTATCCTTCCAGAAAATATTATATATCCTTCTTTCTATTCCCAACATCACATCCTCCTCAGACAACCAAGTTTCACTTATTCCAAATATCTTTGGGCATACTGACTCAACCACTGCAACAAACTCGGCTCTTGTTTCAAATAATCCTTACATTTGTGTACAAACATAACAATACAATCCCTGTGTCTTTGAGGCCATTCTACCAGCATCAACACACATTTATAAATAATGTTTTCAAATAACATTTATTGAAATAAATATGAAGTTTTGTTTTCTTTCCTTGCAAAATATCATTATTTGGATTATTCCACTTCACTTTTATAAACGAGTTTCTGTTTTTATGAACAAAAAAATGATGTTAACATGCATCACTTGCTTTCCAATTGTTAGATTTAATATCAAAAATTTATATCCAGTGATATTCCTATGACATCCAGTGCTTAACAACTGTAGATGGGATATGGTGAAAATATATGAAACATATCCTATACAGACTGATTCCAAATTTATGCTCATTTTGAAGATTTCGAATTGTATCCCCCTACTCTGGTCCTAGAACTGAAATAGAAATAACTACTCTGTCTAATTTTTTACTGTTTTGAAAGTTTTCACAAACAGGAGTCAAAATATATTACTGCATTTTACCATTTTGATAAAAGAAATATGGCAATAATACTATTGTACCAGACAATTCCTTTGCAATCTACAGAGCTTCCTATTTATACTAAGTTGTTCAGCTGTTTGCTGAAATTATTAAGTTCCAGAAGTAAATTTCATTATAGAAAATTGTTTATATTAATGCTCCAAAAAAAAGAAAGTTAAGTATTGTTACATTTTGTTTTTCTGAAAAAAAAAAAAAATCCAAATATTACTACTTTTATGCTGCTGGTTTGCCATTTCTGAAAAATGCAGTCTTAGAAATACTGCATAATAATTTTTCAGATTGTAATCTAAAAGCTAGATTATTCTCACTCCTATTGAGAAAGAACTCTTCCCCAGAAGTTACACTAAAGAACCTCAAGTGGTAGTGCAGTATTCATTTCATTTCCAATTCATTGATTGATTAGCTGATATCCTAAACAGAAATACTGATATTTCTTTTACACATAGATACAGTATTTATATCAAAATAATTTCTTCATTCCCCAAGATTGAAGGGGATAAACTGTCTGCAGAAAGGATATAGAGCAGATAACAAAGATGGTTTCAGGACTGTACAATATGAGGATCGACTGCAGGAATGTGGACTGCAGAATTTGGTGAATAGAAGAAGGATAGGTGATATGATCGAGACTTTTAGACTGTTGAGCAGCAGTTACAGGATAGACATTGGAGAGTTCTTTCACTTGGTGGAACGGCAGGAAGGAGCGATGACAAGGGGCCATCCCTGGAAGTTACGAAAGGAGGCTGTGCGCAAGAGGGTGAGGAGTGGTTTCTTTGTATGGAGGACGGTTGAATTTTGAAATGCATTGCCTGAGAGAGAGTGGTTGGAGCAGGAACGGTCAGTGGGTTCAAGGAGTAGTATGATAAACTTTGTGTTTCCTAAAAACAACCTCTCACGATGAGTCTTTTGACTCCATGGAGGCCTGGATAGTAATAATAATAATAATTATTAAAAATTTATAGAGGGATAAGAATTTTTTTTAAGTGTACCTATTACATAAGTGCTTTTTTTTGGGAGGGGGGAGATACCCACATATTCAACTTACAGATATTTCAGATTATAATTTATTTTCAAAACTGTTCACAAGACAATTGAAAATCATTTCAAAGTATGTACACATAGATTTTAGTATAAAATAACAGAATAGCTACTTCAAAAATGTCATGCACCTAAACTAGCAGTCAATGCATTTTTCAAATGTGCAGTGATTTCTTCTTTTGCACTGCAAGAAAATACCAAATAATAATAATAAGAAGAAAAATACATTGTTGTTTTTTTTTAATTGAGTGATCATTTCAGAATGATATATTATTTACAATGTTCTTTCTTTCTTTCTTTTTTTGGTTTTTCAAAATAAAGCATACATCAGAATTATTTGAAATGTTCAGCAACTGAAAATCTGAAATAAACATAAGAATGACATTAAAAACTGACACAGCTTTTGCAGCATGTTAACTTGTTTCAAAACTGTTCGTTTCAATTCATAATGCATACATCTTTCAAATCAGGGTGGGGCAAACTAGACAACACATTATTATAAATGTCAGGATTTGTTTTTTTTGTAAATCAAACCATGCAAGTGCAGAAACTGTAACATTGTGCAAAATGATTTATAAATAGAATTATAAATAAACAAGACATTCTTTAGAAGGAAGAGCAAACTTTTAAATAAATACCTTTGTAATAATTATCTTCAATAAAGATTTTTTGAACAAAATAACTGAAAGGGATCTTAACCATAATCAGACAATATTATTGGGAAAAAAAAATCTGGCATTTCTTTTTCTAGGCTGATAATAGATTTAGGTTTACATGCAATAATTGATATCAACCATTTCCTGTATATATCAATGCTGTTTTTTTCTTCTTCAAATAAAAAAAAAAAAAAAAAAAGAATGGAAGTTTCTCTTATTTTGTCCTGCTATTAATAATAAACTATAATTATATGAAAAAAGGACTAGAAATATAAACATATATTCTACGTGTTTAGGCTATATCTCTATTCAAAATTGCAGTCACACAGAATATATAATAAGGAACTATACATTATGTGCTGCTTAGTAGCAACGGCTTACTGTGAAACATTTACTTCATAAAATAATTTTGTAAGGGCTTATTATCAGTGAGGATGTTGTTATGACAGAAATGATAGGGACTGATGAGAGAATAGAGGTGTATGAATTGGAAATACTTAGGATACTGCAGAATCCCAATGCAAATGTGGTTGTGGAATTACATGGGATATCAGTTTGAGTTTTATGAGAATGAGCAAAGGAACTGGCAATGTCTTTGACTAGGCTGTTTATTATTACTATTACATACTTAAAAATAACATATGCAGCCCATTTCCCTCTCTCTCTATCTGTGTGTGTGTGTGTCCATTCGTCTTCCAACCATATACATAGTCCTTCGGGTTCACTGAGCATATCATAGAGCTCATAAGCATTTCCCATCAGTTTCTCATCACCATCAATTTCTTAATATGCATCCACAAGAGTTATGGCAGGATACTATGAAAGTGCTGCTACATGATTATGTTTATATTCAGAGCCGGTGCTAGGGTCTTTGCCGCCTGCATGCAATTTCTATCTAAGCGCCCCTGTAATGATCCGGGTGTGTGTGGTTCTTTTACGATAATAAAAATTTAAATTATTTGAAATTTCTTAAATAAATTTTGACAGAACAGCCACACATTGGTTCGCTAAATGTAACGAACCGGAGGTGTTGACTAGGCAGGATAATCATTAAAAACCTGAATATTCAAAAAATTCTCAAACGTTAAAGCAAATTTTGATAAAGCCACTTCACTTTAATCGTTGAATATAATGATACAGGGATTATAGCCTTCTCACCGACCCGAATCGCTAACAAAATTAAAATGAATTTTAATTAAAGTTAAAATTTATTTCAACTAAACTTTAAAAAATTCTTGCATTTTACAAGTTATTAAGAATTTAGTAACTTATAAAAATTATTAAAAAATTTTTACAAGTGGAACTATCTTTTAGGAAAATAAAAGAAACTCAAGATAGATGAGAAAATAAGAAAAGAATTCAGAAAGAAATAGAACATTTAATATAAGTTTAAATTTAATATGTACATCCCCATTACCAATCTATAAGGGTAAAGGGGGATGCATAAGACTGTAAAAATTACAGAGGAATAAAGTTGATATCCCACACAATGAAAATCCTAGAAAGGGTTCTTGATGGAAGATTGAGGAAGGAGGTGGAGATTGCAAAGAAACAATTTGGCTTCATGCCTGGTAGATCAACAACAGATGCTATCTTTGGGCTACGGCAGATGATGGAAAAGTTTCGAGAGAAACAACGGGAGCTGCATCTGGCATTTATTGATCTGGAGAAAGCATACGATAGAGTGCCAAGGCAAGAAGTCTGGAGGTGTCTGAGGGAGAAGTAGGTTCCGGAGAAACATGTCAGGTTGGTGCGGGAGATGTACAGAAATGTGAAGACAAGTGTTCGGACCTGTCTGGGACAGACAGAAAGTTTTCAAGTAACAGTTGGCTTGCATCAAGGGTCATCATTAAGTCCATTTCTGTTTAACATTGTGATGGAGGTGGTGATGGAGGAGGTGAGAGAAGATGTGCCTTGGACAATGTTATATGCAGATGACATCTTGCTGTGTGTAGATTCAAGAGAAGAAGTGGGAACTAAACTGGAAAGATGGAGAAAAGTACTGGAAGAGAGAGGTATGAGACTGAGAAGAAGACAGAGTATATGTGTTGCAGAGTGGGCGGCGACCAGGAGAGAGATCTGGAGCTGGAAAAAATGTCATCAGGAAGGTGAGGGACTTTAGATATTTAGGTTCAACAGTGGAAGAAGATAGAGGAGCTGAGAAGGAAGTGGGATGCAGGATACAAGCGGGTTGGAGGAACTGGAGGGAGATGGCTGGAGTGTTATGCGATATGCCGATCAATCTGAAAGGCAAAATCTATAGGACAGTAGTGAGGCCAGCTATGATGTATGCTATAGAAACTGTGGCCCTGAGAAAAAATAACATCAGCAGGATGGAAGTAGCAGAGATGAGAATGCTTAGGTGGATGTGCAGTGTGACCAGAAAGGATTGTCTATGAAATGACTATGTGAGGGGGAACAGTGAAAGTTATGAACTTAGGAGCGAAGATACAGGAGGCAAGGTTGAGATGGTTTGGTCATGTGATGAGGAGGGAGGACGAATATGTGGGAAGAAGGGTCATGCAGATGGATTTACAAGGAAGGAGGAAGCATGGGCAGCAAAGAAGAGATGGAGGGAGCTGGTAGAAGAGGACTTGAGGATGAAGAACTTGAATGTGGTGACAGCCCAAGACAGGAGGATGTGGAGGAGACTGATCATCAACAGTGACCCCCACTTAAGTGGGAGAAGCTGCAGAAGAAGAAGAGGAAGAATATAAGTATTCAAAAAAAAAACATCTTTACAAAATAACAGAAAATAAATTAAATTACATAAATATAGTTGAATTTTTTTAAATTAAAATTTTAGGGTTTTTGATTTCATATTCACAAAATTAGAAATAATGGTCTTAATGTCTAATTCCGCACATATATATCATTTTCAATAGCTATTAACACCAACTAACAAGCCTTTTTTGTGACATACTTATTCTTAAGTAGGTTTTAATCAATTTCAACTTGGAAAAGGAACATTCCTTAATCACTACACTAACAGGTACAGTTAATAGTATTCTTAAAGCAATTGAAAAGTTAGGGAAAGATAAATTATTGGACACAATAAATTACAAATATCGAAAGGGTTTTGAATATTTAAATTATCCTTCTACAAAATATCCTGGAAAGCACATAACTCGTCTTATATAATAGTTCTATTGCATTTACGTCTTTACTGCTGCCGTCCTTCAAGAGAATCTCTAAATTGTCACAATTTTTTCGTAAATCTTTGTTATTAATTTGTAGTAATCTATACAAGAAATTGAAATTATCATAATATGTTTTTAGTTGTTCAAAACGTTCTATTAATGAACACACTGCAACTTCTAGAAGTGTATAAAACACATTCACTCTAAATTTATCTTCTGGTGATAGTGGCGTTTCATCGTAATGCTCATAGTCAAATTGTTGTGTCTTCTTTCGTCGTCGAACTTCAGTACCAGTTTTAAATTCTTGTTCTCCATCCACCTCTTCACTCAGTTCTTTTGCCGTTTTTAGAACTTCTTTAAAATTTGTATCTGACTGATACTCTTGTAAGAATATTTTTAAGTTTCGATAGATTCTAAAGCAAGTGTAATGTTCATATTTTTGTTTTGAAGCATTTTACTCACAGGGTTTATTCTGTTAAGTAAATCATGCCAAGTTATAAGAGAGCAAATAAATTTGTAGTCCTTTATTTTAGCACATAATGTTTGTGCTTCATGCTGTTTCTTTATTAAAATTTTCATTATTTAAAATTTCAAAAAGTGCATCATAAATTTCTCCTAACTGATATCGTAGAGGGCGGATTGCATTAATTTTACTTTCCCATCGCATTTCTGATGGCTGTTTCAATGTTAATTTTTTACGAATTTTAAAAGGATTGCCCAATGTTTGTAAGAGAATGAAAAGAAATTGTATATTTCTTGAATAATTGCAAAGAAACTAATTGTATCTGCATTCGCTTTGGCTGCATCGTTAATGATTAAATTTAGAGTATAAGCAGCACATGGCACGTAAAAAGCTCGAATCTTTTTTTTTTTTTTTTTTTTTTTGTTCAAAAGCAAATTTTGGAGCCCATATTTTTACCCTTTCATATTTTCCCCATTGTCATACCCTTGACCTTGCATGTCTTCAATGGGAATGTTACATTTTTCCAGTTGTTCCATTATTGTTGCACATAAACCACGTCCTGTGAAATCTGATATATCTGCAAAACCTAAAAAGCATTCTCTGATCTTGACAATTCCATTGTCACAGGAAACAAAGTGAATAATAATGGTCATTTGTTCTGTTTTACTTGCATCAGGTGTGCAGTCGAAAATTATGGAATAATATTTAGATTTTCGAATTGATAATAAAATTGTATCCCTGATTGCGTTACTTAGTTTCCAATATTTCATTTTGACTGTCTTCACTCAAATAGTGTATCTATTGTTTCATTGTAGGGCCCTTTCAACATGATTTTCCATAACAGGATCAAACTTCGCAAACAGTTTGACTAATTTTAAAAAATTGCCGTTATTCCTTTCATATAATTAATCAGATGATCCGCGAAAAGCTAAATTTTGGCTACCAAGGAATTTTATAATTTCAATCAAGCGTTCTAAAACACTCGTCCAATGTTTCATTTCCATTTCATACATGCTTTGAGTCTGGCAATCAATAGTAGTTTTGTTTTTTAAATTTTTATCAAGTTCCTTCCATTTTAAGAAATTTTTCATGTGAGTTAAAATAGTCTCATGTCTATGCAAAGTTGTACTTACATTTCTCCAATGTTATAACCTTCTACAAGACTACTTGATTCAGTAGGTGCGAAAAGTTTGCAACAAAAGCAAAAAAACAGATTTTTAAAGTTTCGAAAAAAATGAGCCATGTTCTTGGCACGAGCTTCCCGTTTTCCATTTTTCTATTATAATATGTGTCGCCAAATTTACGACTATATGTATCTCTGGGATATATTATATTTTTTCTTTTGAACAGGCCCCATTTCAATTAAACCAACTTGTAATTTTTCATCAATATTTTCCCATTCACCTGGATCCTCTAAATTTACAGATTAACAACGTGTTAATTTTGTGGTCAACTACAACTAAATTTTCTCTTAACTGTTTTTCACTTAAATCATGCGTCTTATTATCTTGTTCAATAGTTGCAATAGTACTTTCATGCAAACTGGATGATGTGCATGGTTCATCAACTCTGATTTCTGATGTATCGAGTTGGTTACAATCTGCATCAGAATATTTTAATAAATTTATTAAGAGCCCCAGTTTGTTTCTTAATATCTGCTTCTTTCGCAGCATGACGCTTACGATTTTGTGCTCCAGATAACTTTTGTTTAATTTTTGATTTCATTTCTATTTTATACCCACAAGAAATTATTACACAACACAACACAGAGACGAAATAATAGTCCGCACTGCGCTACTGTCAGTAGTCTACTGAGATGAGTAACATATTACACAACACGACACAGAGACGAAATAATAGTCCGCACTGCGCTACTGTCATAGCCTGAGATGCGTACCATATGACTGGTTAACTAGCAACAAATGTTTTGTATGAAAATTCGTTTCTGTGCATAAAAACCGTTCACCGTTTCACTTTAGATAGACTGCAGTAGACACAACATTCTGCAGACATTCTCGCTGCAAAATTGTAAACAGCCGGCTGATCAAAGAGGCGGCAATATACAATTTTTTTAAATTTTTATTCGGTGTATCCGGCCTTATTTATTTTAATATTGATCATTCTAAGAATTTTTTGTTTTTATTATAAAAATTTTGTTTTTTAAAAATGAACTTATGAACCATGTCCCGGCGGCAGCGCCCCCTTCGTAGCGGCACCTGCATACCCACTTCCGCCGGCCCTGTTTATATTATTACTAATTCCTATTAATAATTTTCCTCCAAATTAGTATATTACTTCTCAGCACTCCAATATTGTCATATTTCATATTCTGGTTTTCGAGGGCACTTCTGACTGAATCAATCCACCCAGATCTTAAGTCTGTTGGTCTTTTTTCTGCCATCTTGGCATCAAAAAATGACTGTTTTGCTATACGATTTTCTGTTTATGTGACTGTATGGTCACTTAAAAAAGTTCACCTTAGATTAGCTCTGCTTACAGATTTTTGAAAGATAACAATGTCAAATTTCTTCCTAATACCTTCATTTTTAATATGATTCTGCAATTGATGTCATCTTCACCCTTCTAATTTTTCTCAGAATTCTCATATCTGTGGCCTCTAATCTTTGATCAAAACTATCTTTGATGGACAGCATGGATTTGCTAAAGGGAGAAAATTATTCAGTAATCTACTTACCTATTACAATAAGGTGACTGCTTCCATGGACAGAGGAGAAGGATACACAGTAATATACTTAGATTTTGCAAAGGCTTTTGATAGATTACCAGATGATAAGTTGATAATCAGACTGGAGTGGATGGGGTTGGATATTAGATTGGTGCATTGGATTGGAGACTGACAATCTGATAGGTATCAACAAACTGTATGGGGAAAGTGATATCCAGGAAAAGGAAAGTTACTAATGGTGTGCCTCAGGAGTCTATTTTAGGGCCATTGCTGTTTTAACTTGAATATTAATGATATTGGTGAAGATTTGGATGGAGATGTTCAGTTGTTTGCAGATGATGCAAAGTTGGGAAAAACCATGAAGAGTAGAGAAGACGCTGTGACCTTACAGGAAGACTTGAATAAATTGAGTGATTGGGCACGGGAATGGGAATGTGAGTTCAATGTTGCAAAATGTAAAGTTTTAAAATTTAGAAAACAAAAATGGGATGCAGAATTTATGCTTGGTGAGGATATATTTTCGGTGGTGGAGGAAATAAGAGATCTGGGGGTGATAGTGGATAAGGATCTGAAATTTAGGGGACACATAGTCAAAATTCTGAAGACAACACAAAGGCTTCTGGGAATGATGCAGAGGACACTGACTTGTAGAAGTAGGGAGATTTTTGTTCCATTGTATAAGGCTTTGATTAGGCCACACCTATTGTGCCCAGATTTGATCACCTGGTTTTCAGAAGGATGAAAAGATGTTGGAAAGGGTCCAGAGGTGACTGACTAAGGCAGTTTCTAACCTCTGGAATGTCAAGTATGAGGAAAGATTGAGAAGATGCAACTTGTAGAGTCTTGTGGACAGGAGGAAGAGGGGAGATATGATAGTGACCTACAAGTTAGTAAGGGGTTCTTATATGATCAATGCTGGAGAGGTTCTACAGAAATTAACGGGAGATCAGGAGAGAACCAGAGGTCATCCCTGGAAACTGTATAAAGAGGGTGTGAGTAGGGGAGTGAGAAGTACGTTTTTTTCATGCAGAGTTGTGAATGATTGGAATGCCTGGCCTGAGAGTGTGGTGTCTGCAGAGAATTTGAGTGTGTTTAAAGCATGGTATGATGAGATGTGTGTATGATAAAAGGACCACATAGATGAGTCTTTGACTCCATGGGGTCTTGGGTAATAATTAATAATAATAAATTCTCTTCTCCGTTGAGAATACGGTTGAAGTTTTCAATGTTGCTGCTTATTTTCATATTTTAATTTTTTTTTTTTTAATCCCTGATTTTCATGCTAGATTTGTTACATTGTATTATTCAATTTTACTTATAGAATCCTGGAGACATGCACTAGATTTGTTTAGGAATACATTATGTGTATAATCAATCTTTTCAATTCAAAATACCTGTCTGTAGTATTTGTATCTCCAAACATCTCTTTTGTGTTATTCTTATTCTCATAATTATATTTTCTCTAGTACCCTACATATCATGTATCTCCTCTCTTTTTTTCTTTTTTTTTTTTTTTTGAATGTTAATTTTTCATATAGTCTGAATATGATATCTTCAGTAATCTCCTGTAACATTTCATCCACTTTCATGGCAACCAATTCCTCACCCATGTGTAGTTAGAGTCCATAAGTATATTCAGAACTCTTGATCTTGTGTTTTTGTCTGTTTTTATTTGTACACTAGCTTCAGAATATTACAGTACTTTTTATTAATTCATTAATATTAATTACACTGCACTTTGAAAAGCCTAGAATGCATTATCATTTAAAATGAATCATGCAAAACTTTTCATAGGTCAGAGATTACACCAGACACTTTACGTAAAATAAATAAGCTTTTATATAGTCTTTAAACAATCCCTTTGAAAAGTTAAGTTTGAGTATTTCTCAAAATTCATGTTAAATTTATAGATATCGGTATTCTAATGTTAGAAGAAATTGATTTTTACAGCCATAAAGAAGAAAAAATCAACCACTTACCAGCTATTTCAAGTGTAGCATTCCTACTTCTTGCTCGTCCAACTTCATTACGTGCTACACACCAGTAAGTTCCAGTATCTTGTTCCTTCTTAGAATGAATAACATGCAAAAAGAAAAGGGCACCACTGGGAAGAACCAAACGATTTGGAGTATCGTGGACCACTATTCCATCATGATACCATTCTATTGCAGGGGGAGGCTTTCCTTCTGCTTTACAATTAAGAGTGGCAGGTTCATGCTTTCGGACTAGAAGGTCAGCTGGATGTTCTGTAATTCTGGGAGGCCTTAACTGTGCTGTTAAAAAGATGAAACTATTGTACAACTTTCAGCATAAAAACAAACATATGCAAAAAATTATATTTCAACATGAACATAAAATACTAGATGACAGTAACACTGGAATGTCAACTAACAAAGGTAACAGCTTATCTCCATTTTCCTCCAAAAACTTGCTCTATGAAAAATCTCATCCTTATTCATTCGCATTAATCTGGTAATAATCCCTAACGAACTCCATCATATCCCCCTATACACACTGGACTGGGTTAATGATTAAATAAGTAGGGTTAACAGTTCAGTACAATGTAATTATACATTAATTATTAACAGTTCAGTAAAGTGTAATGTTTTAAAATTTAGAAAACCAAGCTGGAATGCAGAGGGATGTGAGGGTGATATCAGACAAGGACCTAAATTTCTGGAGACACATTGCTAAAACTGTAAGGACAGTGCGGAGAATTATGGCAATAGGACACTACTATGTAGAAGTAAGGATATTATGGTTTCATCATATAAGTTCCCTTAGATTCCCTTATTATCTTCTTATCTGGTATGAAGGCTTTGATCAGGCTGCATATGGATTATTATGCACAGATTTGGTCACAGAGTTTTAAAAGTATGAAGAGATACTAGAAAAGGTCCAGAGATTGAGGTACTGCAATATGCTAGTGGATGAGGGAGTAGGAAGGGGGGGGGGGGGATATGATGAATAGCAATATGGATAGGGGAGTAGGAAGGGGGGGGGATATGATGGAGACATAAGTTGTTCAGGGATTATTACCAGATTAATGTGGATGAAATTTTTCATAGAGTAAAATTTTTGTACAGAGTGGTGTGTGGTTAGAATGTACTGCCTGAGAGTCTAGAGAAGTGCTTTCCAAACTTTTCATGTTGGTGACACACTTTTTAGACAAACATAATTTCGCGGCACAGTAATTCAGTCTGATGTGCCTCTCATGGGTCACGTGGTCCGTATTAATGCAGACCGTTCAACAGTTGATTCTTGTGTAGCTTCCTCTATAGTCGATACATTTTGTTCATCACAAACGTCACCTTCAGCTTTTCTTTTATTAATTAGAAACTTATCCATTTTACGGGTAATTCAACACCAATTTGATAAATAAAACTGTGCAAATTTATTGTAAAACTTTAACAGTAACTAAACATAAAATACAAGCACCAGCTCTTCGTTTATTCACGTTGCAGTTAGAATAAACATCAATAATAACATTTGTATGAATAAGTGGTGCGCTTTATTTTTATTGGTCGAACAATAATAATACGATAATAAGAACCGAGCGACTACTACATGATAAAATCACAGGGATGAATTCGGCTGCATTTATTCTCCATTATTTATTGAAATATATTGATATGAAATATTCTTAAAGGTTAAAAATAATTAAAAGATAGTTTGTATATATAATTTTGATGGTGCTAACTAAAAGTTGTACCGGTACTTTGTGAAATGGATTCTGCTGTGGAAATTTTCAGCGATTATTCTGTTTAACGCTTTATGTTCGCGCAACACACACCTTCACATTGCAGCCGACACACTAACGTGTTGTGACACACAGCTTGGGAAGCTCTGGTCTAGAGAGTGCAGAGATGGTGAATGCATTTAAGGCATGCCAGGACCATACTTATGCACATGAAGCTCTAGCTGGAGATCCCAAAAAATAGGGCCAATTTAAGGGCTCCAGAGCACTCTAGCATCTCAGACTCTGTCAGCCTCAAGAAAAGTAAGTATGGCCCTGGGCATGACATGAAGATCTGTGTGGGTGACAATGGGACCTCCCATGATGAGTCCTTAGACTCCATGGAGGTCTGATGATAACAATAATATAGTAGGCCTTTTTTTATAAAAATTATTTTTAGAAAACTCACATAACTAGCTCATATACTGCACTTTGTATAATGAAATAAAAAGGACGGTAATTAACTAATTTCTGAATAATTTAAAACTTAATATTTCTTTCTCTGTTCTTGGCAAGAAGTGTTTATATTGGGGGCATAAACATATGTTTATATTTTTGTAGTCTTTGTTCTTGAGTGTGGGTATTGTATGATGGATGCCATTTTTTCTATAAAGTTACATTTATACGTTTTAGTTAAAGGGGGGGATAGAAAATAATGTTTTGAGGCTTTTGCAGCTGTTTTCCGTTTTTTATGAAGTAAGTAACTAAATTCTCTAATTTCTTATAAATACTGAATGTACACAAACAAAAAAACGACCAGTTCTTTATTTGAATGGACTATAAAGAGAACTTTATGATATTGATAACTCCGTTTTTTTATTATTATTATTATTAGGTTTTGACTAAACTACCGCTGTTGCTTATAATCTGTTTATTATAAACGAATTATTTAAAGCATATGAATGAATAATCTTACACTGCAATATCCTCCAAACATTTCTGATTTACTTACCTATTAGAAATACTATTACCATATACAGGGTGGTTCAAAATTCCGCGCACAAACTTTGAGGGGAGGTAGAGAACATCAAAAGCAACCATATTCACATAGGAAAGCATGACCGGAAACGCCACCCAAAAGTGATAGGTGACGCTGTTCGCCAGCGCTCCAGGTGAGCAATTAGGGCTACCTCATTCAAGCTTTCGACGTCGTACGAAGAACATGCGTCATTTTACGAACACTGAGATGGCAGAAATGCACATCGTTTACAGGTTAGATGACAGTAATGGACGAGCCGCTGTACAAATGTACAGCGGCTCGTCCCAAACAGACGTGTACCGCATCACCAAATATTTGTGCATTTGGATCAGAATTTGTGTGACTATGGATCATTCAGAGATCGCAGGCATGATATTGGGCGGTCACGATCGACGCGAAATCCAGCCATGGAAGAGGAGGTGTTGCATCCAGTGTATTGCGCGTTTTGCACCCTGAGTCCTTACATCCATTTCATCTGCAACGGGTTCAGTTACTGATGGCCGAAGATTATCCTCGACGTGTGGAATTCGAGCAGTGGTTTCTGTAGAAAAGTGCCATAGACCCAGATTTTTCAACTTGTGTTTTATTCGCGGATGAAGCTTCATCTACCTGCGAAGGGGTCTTCAATCACCACAATGGGCCCATGAGAACCCACACGCTGTGCTATCACATGCTGCACAACAACGCTTAGCCATTAATGTATAGGCAGGCATTGTCGCTAACTGTTTAGTCGGCCCATACGTGTTACCACCCCGACTGGACTCCCAGAAGTATCGGACCTTTCTGGAGGAAGTTCTGCCGGATTTACTGAACAATGTGTTCCAATTAATGTGCGTCGGCAGATGTGGTTCCAACACGACGGGACTCCAGCCCATTTTGGCATTTCTGTGAGTCAGTATTTGGACAGGTCCTTTACGGCTCGATGGATTGGCCGTGGTGGACCCGTCGCATTGCCCTACGCTCACCTGATTTATCGAGCATTGATTTCTTTCTGTGGGGAACCCTTAAAGCCATGGTGTACGAAACGCCTGTTGCTTCTGACATGGACCTTGTGGCAAGAATCGCCATCGGCGCTGCTAATATCCATCAAACTCCAGGTATTTTCGAAAATGTACGGCAATCAATGCGTCGTCGGTATCAGGCATGCATCGCTGCTAATGGTCGTAACTTTGAGCACCTGATGTAAAACCATATTATGTATCCAACTACTACCGAACCGTTCAGTTACGCCTAACAAAGTTTTTTTACACTACTTACTGCCTTGTGTCATTTCTGTATCTTTGTGTCCCTGTTAGAACCTTCCGGTCATGCTTTCCTATTTGAATGGTTGATTTTGATGTTCTCTACCTCTTAAAGTTTGTACGTGGAATTTTGAATCACCCTGTATACGTATATTTCTTTTTATTATTATGTCTCAATTTCTTTCTCTGCTCTCCCCCCCCCCCCATTTTTTTTTTTTTTTTAAACCACTGCGAATTCATTATTAGTTTTGTGCGCTGGCTCATTTCATTATAATGTATTCTGATTTATACGATGCTCTTCGAGTTTATTTAGACACAGACCTACGTAAACTGATCTACAGAACTCCACTGCAAGTTTCACAAAAGGTCGTGCACCTAATTACAAACTAGGAAAGGTCAAGCAACTAATTAATTAATACTTCAACTACGATAGAACTACGCGTTAACCAACATACTAAAATCACTTCTCTGTATGTGACGCTGTAAAATGGTGGAAAACCAGGAAGCATTAAACATCCTATTTTACAATCTTAAACTATTGTCCTTAGATATCACGAAACACAATGATGCATGAAATATAACGACAATGCAAAAGCTGAATTTGTTATATTTCAATTACTCAACATCGAACATTCTCAATGAAGTATTTATCCAACGTGGAGCAATCCATTAATTATTATAGTTCCATTCAAAAGCTGAATATAAGTTTACTATAAAATTGGTTCATTTTTTAATCAATCACGCATCAAAATAATTCCTAAATTTAAATAAATGAATTTCAGAATTGAAGTTATGATTCTATCCAGTAATAAACAATTTAAAATGTTGAAATTAACTTTATTTTTGCTCTTTTAAATCGATTACTTTATAAATACATCACTCTTCGAAGACCACCATGTGAGTTGGGAAATGCGATGATTTTGTGAAAAGTTAGCATGTATCGACGACATGCTATTATCTTTAATAAATGTTTACAAGTTAGATAATAGAAAGTTTTATTCACGCTACTCCGCCAAACCAATCACAACGTTTTATGATAGGCGCAGCGTTGCCTTTTTCTAAGTTTTTGTGGTATTTGTTTGTTGAAATTTAGATGGAAGTTTATTACACAGTTGCAACGATTTAATTACACTCTTCAATCAGCTTCCTTACAGTTAATAAGGGAAATACCGAAATACGGAAGGTTAATGCGGAAAAGTGTGAATCGTCCACCAAAAATTACTGCTGTCGTTTACGGCTTCACAAATCCTACACGGTGAGAATACGTCTAAAGAACACATCTACTATAAAGCGATCGATTCTGAGAAAGTCTAATGCCGAGCAAGTTGGAAGTATATTCCCAACAACTTTATGGGAAATTTGAAGTTTTCCAAGCATAAAAATATACTTGAAAAAGTCAAGTTTTTTTTTGCCTAAGAAAACGCATGCGAGCTCTGGCTGGTTTGTCTGTTTGAAAAGTATTTGGTTGAAACTCCGATGCACTGGAAATCATGCCGAATTATTTCAAGGCTAGCTGCAAAAAGTTAGCCTTGAAATAATTGCAAATAATTCCCATACACAAGATTACCATGTACACGGGGAGGAGGGGGCGTCAAGTTTATGCTGATTATCAAGAATATATCATTATGATCATTGTAGTTTTTAAAGTGTTAACTATGTTGCTTGTATAACAGTTGGAAAGTTTTTACCTATAAAGCACGTGATTTCGCGTGTTGGCGACCAATTCGTACGTCCTTCATTTCTTTCTCCCCTTCAGCACGAATCGACTATTCTTGGCAAGTCGCCAAGCGAAGCTCTTAGAGTGTGGGCGTACTATAACAGCAACAAATGACATCACTTGCAGAAAATACCATAAATATGGATTTAGGAATTAACGAAATTAGTGACGACATCATGCAACAAGTTAACTTGGTAGAAGTGAAACTGGCTGTATTTTGCATTACAACTCAATGCCTTCATTAATATAGGTTTTTTTTAACACCTTACTGTGTTTATTCGAAAGCATTGTATTACCTGCCTCCCATAAAAAGAAATATATTGGAGAAAGATTTTTAAGGAGGGGGACTCTTAGAACATTTAACATCAAGTTTGCAAAGAAGTTGTCAACAGAGTACACAGAATTTGAAAAGCACAGTATAGATTGAACACATTTAGCTGGACTAATATCTATAATGCATGGTTCTCATTATTAATTGAGGTCTTATCAAAACAACATGTGAAAATCAAGCAAACTCTGAATGATTTTCACATTTCGTGTCGAACGGTATCTACATTACAAGGTGACAGGAAGAAACTAGATCTCGAAAAATCATAGTGAAGATTAATACGAAGTATACTCGGCCCAGGAAAATTTGCAGACTAAGATAAGGATGAATTATTGGAATGTCGCTAGTATACGCGGAGAAAATGATGTAGGATATGATGTGTATATATACCCCTCCACCCAAAACATTCTGCAAAAGTAAAACATGAAAGTGACAATGATTGCCAATATTCAGTGGCTGGATTGAAAGGTCCTTCATTATCAGCATTATAGTCCTGACCAAGCTCCCAACAATTTCCATGTATGTATCAGGTTTATGGCATTGCTAGTAAATATTTTCAAGCAGCGAGAGGTAAAATCAGTCATCGATAGATGTCTTTGTAAGGAGCCACTCACAGTGCGCGACAGTAGCATTAAAGAACTTTGGAATAATGGAGTTCTCCTTTCATTTGTGTATTGGTTCAAAACAGAACAAACTATAAGCAAAGAATTTTCAGTTTAGACTCGTATATATTCATCTAAAACGATTTAACTAGCCGACTCAATTCAAGCTACCAACTGAAAATAATCGAATAATTAAGATTGAATTATAAGCAAATCATAATATTATCATGGAGGTAAATCCTTGGAGGTGGCACATAATAATAATTTGATTATAACTAGAATCCTAAGTGTTCGATTTTAATTACTAATTATTCCACAGTTTTGAATATTTTCAACTGACGACTAACTGATTAACTGAATTCTCATACAGTTACCAGTGAATTTTCGTTGCAGTTCGTATTAATGGAAAGGGTGAGAGAGCATCACTTCGAGGTCCGAAAACTTCATAGTAGAAAAATTAATAAAATGGAAAAACAATATTATTTTTTAAAACGTTTAAAATTCATTTTATTAATTATTATTATTAAACTAAAGGACAAAAATCATCAATTTCTTTCACTTTTTCGATGATTTCTCGAAATCTGGAATGTCAAATTTGTGAGTTTGACAACGTATAAATATACGAACTACTTTTAGAATGCTATCAAATAAGAGGGCGTGCTAAAACAATTTATAATCAGGAGGTCATCAGATATTTACACAAATGACTTGGCTTTATCATTTACCTTTCATAGCGGATTTTATAAAGTAGTAGGAGTCAAAATCTCGTATCCCAACAACGCTAATAAATATCTCCAACTTTTAAAAATCACAACATTCTAGAAAGATTTAAGAGAAAAATAAAAGAAGCAAAAACAGTTTTATTTTTATTTCACAATGAACGACAAACAATATATTATACCACAACTTCCTCCGATTTAGCATGAATATGAATTTTTTTTTTTTTTCCTGTTGCGACTAGGATTTATATATTCAATATACAAGTTCTGTTAGGCTGGGGGGCTTCACTGCACATACTTTGAACGTCATTACAATAATAAACCTATTGCTAGATCTTGTTCTTCTAGCTTCACTGAGAAGCTAGAATAGCACTGTTAACAATGATGTTAAACTACGAGAATGCGAAGTCGCTCAAATTACTGAGAAAAGTCTTACCACTGACAATGAAAGTAGCGAATATGCAATAGGAGGGATACGATGAAAGGAAAGAAAAGAAAGGCAAGATGCTAAATATAGCAAGTACACGGCACTTTGACGCTTGTGCGAAAAACTCTCATCCCTTACCCTGAAACCTGCGATGTGCCTCGTCTCAGACACGTTAGTGGGAGGACCCAACAAGTTTGGGGGCATAGTACTTGCGCGTTTATTACCCACCAGATATCGATCATGGAACGTTATCCAATCCCTTCCTTCTTGCCACCACTGTGTATAGTCTTTCTGTCCCCTACCACAGCGTGTAAAGAGGAAGGAGGATCAATACAGGAAAGAAAATCTTATGGGGGGGGTTTGTAATGTACTATTGTTTTGCAGCTAAAGACAATATCACATTATGTGCATCTAGGAAAGGTTCGTTAAAAAAATAGACAAGAAGGTGGAGGAAAGAGACAGAATCCAGTCTTTATTTCAGTGATTCTCTAATTAATGATTAAAAAAGAAAACTAAACGCTGAAAAGTCTTTGTATCTTTTCTTATCTCCTTTCAATTACTTTCCTCTCTACACATACAATGGAACTGTAATTACTGTCAAGATAACACTACAGAGTTAAGCGAATGATCAAATTAGAGTAAAATAAATTAATTATATAACTTAATATTAATAAATTACTAATTGAAAGACTTTGCTTTATACGGTAAACCCGAAACGGAAAATATGGTTCTGAGTTATGGAGACAAAAAGTCTACCTCATCTATTTTGTTGAAGTGGATCATTATCACTTCCACTTCATTTCACATTACTACCTGATAGGGTTCAGAATCTACACATAGGTGGTATTTGTGACAAATATTTTATTGGAACAAGAGAAATAATTACTTGCAGCATCTTGCAAATCCTAGAGAAATATTTCTAAGTTCCGCATATAAATATATTCAGTTAAGTTTGAGAATAAAATAACCAGACTGAGTTTTTGGGTGCCAAGTTAGCATAGCGTGTAGATGCAATTTCAGGCGATTCTTCAAGAGGTGATTTGCATTTCCCCAAGAAATATTCCGAAAAGACATCCATAAATCACGTAACCCGTCGCAAAGCGCTATACAGATTCCGTATTAAAGACATACTGCAGGCCTATGGTCCAAGGGGAAGTATAAATTATAATTTGTTCATTTTCGATAAGAACCGTTTCCAAAAAAGTACGAGCAAAAGTACATTTTATATATATGTGTGTCTTTCGAAACGAAATCTTGACAAATCCTTCTAAGGTGGAAAATAAAATAAAAAAGAACTAATTACAAAATTTAGGAGATTTCGGTCTCTGAGAAATAATGAAGTCAGAAAGACTCATCTAGAGTAGTTAATTCCGGGAGATGGCACAACCTTACCTTGAAGGCCGTGCATATGAAAACACAAACGCCCTCATGAGAGCCTCCGTAGCTCAGTCAGTATAGACGAAGCCCTTTAGTCGAAAAGACCTGGGTTCGATTCCCGTCAGTGATGTGAGAAACATTTATCTGGTCTCTTTCGACTAAAGGTGAGTTAGCCGGTATCATACGGAGGTAAGGGTTTTTTTTTTTTCAACCTGAAAGTCGGGTTTTTCGTCCTCCAGAACATGCAAACCGGCCCGATGAACACACATATGGATTACAGTCATGAATACGTCCCAGCCATATGATGGTCCCGAGCCTGGATAAAATCGAGGGATTTGGGGAACGCAATGGTGAATTATCCTCTAAAATTCTCACTAAGAATACTTTGTGGGCAATGCCTACAATCACCCACGGTCGGAAACGACTGAAAGGGAAAACCAAGTAACGGCTTCATACTCATAGTTCCGTTTTATTTTGTTGCACCAGTAGTGTTTACTCCTTTGTCACAAAAATAAATAAATAAATAAACCTAGGTAACCATCTTATACCACAAACTATCAACTTGCCAATTTTTGAGCCTTTATGACATCATTCCACAATAATCTTGGTTTTAAAATGTGCTTTCATACACAATTTCAACGAGAATTGTGTATGAAACCGAAATTCTGATAACCGAAGTTGAAATCAAGTTTGATTTCAACTTCGGTTATCAGAATTTCTCAAACTCAAATAGGCTGTTTCTATTTTAACAAACATGATTTTTGACTAAGTGTTCTTTCGTTGTTTCACATACTTTATTTAGAAATTTTGGTATACAATCCGAAACACTACGGCGAATATAAGTTTCAGGTCCTTTTATTTGGAAGTCGTCAGGTACTAGATACAATATGTAATTAACACTATGATCAGATTAAAGATTATATAATTCATGAACCTTTTTTTAGAGACCAAGCTCTTTTTTTTTCTTTTTCTTTATTTTCAGACTTTAGGCTTCCGACGTGGTGTTTAGCATAATTTGGAAAGCAGGTAGGAACATTTAAGTTGGTCTTTCTGTTGTACTGCGTTCTAAAAGGAGGGGAAAAAAATCGCTAACGATTTGTACTCTTTAAAATGTCAACAAAAGAGACACAGGTTACCGACTAAACCGTTGTATGCGATTTAATCCAGAAATTTCATAAAGATATTTTAATGATTTAAGTAAAAGTTTGGCACCTTCACGATCGGCTACGGCATTATAGTATATATTGCTATTGTCCAACCTAATAATAATAATAATAATAATAATAATAATAGTAAAATGTAGAAAATTAACAAAGAATACATTAAAACAAAAATTGTGCAATATTCAATATTTTGAAAATTTTTCACTTAGTCTTTCTGTAATGTAAGTTGACTTATTAAATTATACTAATACTTTTCAAGTGAAAATTACTCATGAAAGTACAAAAACATGGTCGTTCAGTATCATGTCTTTTAAACTATAATAGGGAAGAAACTCGTACTCTATTCTGTCAGAATGTTCTTACTTTCAGGAACCCATTTTTTTTTTTTTTTAATTTTAGCATAAACTTAGTTTGCCTACCTAGTGATAATGATTTAGAAAGAAGAAAATATCTGTTATCATTTTTTGGATATCCGTGATAAAATGATAAGGATTTAATGTATAGTATTAATACTGGAACTTCCGCCACCCCTAGCCAGTTTCTTCTCTATCGCTCATACCTCTTGATTTAAAACAAATAAAAAAAATAAATAAATAAAAACGCCGACAGGCATGAGCCGCATCAACTACACTACAGAAGCTACTACCGAACAGTATTTATCAATCCAGTGTAGAATAACTCACAAGTAACTTGGCATCAAATCTACTTGCTTTATTTCATTTGTCAACTTTTTTTATCTTTATTTTTCTGGATTTTTATTCCTGGAACAATAACGGAAATGATGAGATTAACATTGATTATCCTCAATCACAAAAACAACTTCTTTATCACCGAATTTACGATATGAACAACCTGCGGCCTTGTCCCACCCATGCAAGGCTAACAGCCTTTCATGGGTGGGACTAACATAAAAAATAAAGTTCTTAAAATAGCCAAAACGTTCCATTTTGCTGATAACTTACATTTTCTTCGGCTAAATGGATCCATAATAATCTATATCCGCTCTCTGATCAGCAGATTCGAATAAAAGCAAAACAAATAAAATGTGAAACCTGTGATAAAGATTTACAAACAAATGAATTCGCAGAAGCATCGTGCAACTTTCCGTTCAAACTGTGATACATATTTTCCCGCTTTAGAAACAAATGGGCACTTGAGAATTGCTTGTTTAGTTTATCTGTTTAAAGATGCGCGCGCGCGCGCGCACGCACACACACACACACACAATCAACACTTTCATATCTACAATCCCGCGTCCGATATACTCAGCATTGTTTAAAACATTGTCTCATTGCAAAATAACTCATTCCCCTATCCCCTAATACTTTTCTGCTTACCAAACTATGCTCAAGCATTATTTTCTCATAACTCAGTTGTTCCCGCTACCCAAAAACGAGATGTACAGACTTAAAAATAGTACGCTGTTAAATAAACTTATGGCAATATAAAGACAGTTTAAGTACAGGAAGCCGTTTATAGGCCATGTGTTCAACATTTTCAGAAAGAGGAGTCACGGATTGAAATATATCCGAACAGGTGTAACTAAAGCTAGAAGTTTGGGGGAAATGAATAAATAAAACAGAAAAATTGTTAACTTTACACGTCAAATATCTGAAGACCGACGGATGCTCTTCAAAAGACATGCGAAGAAATACTGCTTTTTTTTTTTTTTTTTTAACCGAAAAGGAATTTTAAGGTAAATAGAATTCTGGTTCTTAAATAAACAACAAAAATAAATTAAATTAAGGGAAAATCAGTCTAAACGTAGGGTTTGCTAAGTGATAATCAGTTAACTGATTATAAAATAAAATAAAAACAATCAGTTAACCTTTTGGCAGATCGAATAAGAATATTTATGAGATAAATACAAACTTTAATATGTCATATAAACATATGATGTGTGCCATGCGAATGATGGTTAGTGCTTCAAGTGATAATGGGTCTCCCAATGAGGTTTACGGGCTCAATGGGGATGTCTATATAAAATAATAATTATTATTATACATTGTATGGTATTAATATACACATGAATTATCTATGTAACATCATTCTAAGTCTACTCGAGATTTAATCGTAATTGCTTTCAAATACCGTCCTCCCTCACTTAAAATCATGTCATATTACCAACATGTTCGTAGTTGATCACTTGATCACGGCTATTTCATATACTTTTGAAATCAAATATTTCCAAACGATATTTCCTGAGCAGTATTTCGTGGTCTACAGATGAGAGTCCAACCAGAGTTGAAAGACGGCGACTTCAGCTACCCATTTTACTTGGCCCATGAAAATACAGTATATTGAAAAACAGTTTAAAAAAACTGTATAAACAAAATGTTTTTTTTTTAACTTCAGTTTTTTTACAATTCGTATCGCAAAGTCGACATACACAAGCAAAAAACTTTTTCATGCATATAACTGAAAAAAATATAAAAATACTAGACACAGGATATCAGATAATCATCTTTACCATTTATTGCGAATTGGTGTTTAATCTTTGGAACTCAGGGTTAAACTTGTCGCAAATAAAGAACCCACACGCATTCTCTAGATACATTGTACCCTTCGTAACGCAGCAGAGATGTAAGTAATAAACTATATAGTTAAATCTTGACATCCTATAAAAAAAAAAAAAAAAAAAACTTTAAATGAATCCCGCAACGCTTTAAGGATCACAGATCTCTTGACTTGAAATCCGCTTTTCTCCATGCCCGAAAATGTTGGAAGTTCCGTGTTCTGTAGCACCAAAAGCTTTGTAAAATTATCTAAATTTATTTCTGAAGGTTTTCGCCGCTTCGTTCACTGGTCAAAAATTCAGGTATATTTCCATTCTTATTTATTTATTTTGTTATAGGAAATTTCCCTAGTAAAATTATTATTTACGTTACGTAGAATATATTTTTCCATTATATATAAGCATGTTTTGTATCCAGTTTTATAACTACCGCTTATATTTATGCATATGATTATATATCTACATATAAAGAGCGGTAATTACACTAATCATATTGCATTTGTTCTCTTTAATTATTCTCAGTTTTTTGGGTTTTTTCCCCCTTTAACTTCCCGATTATTTCAAGAATAGAAAGCATTGCCAATGTATCCTATAAGAGGGTTATGCCACAAAAGACCATTCTGTTATCCTTTTGTAAGTTTAATTGCAATTCTATTACAGGAATTTATGATGCATCTCCTTATAATTCGTCTTTATAGTGCGTCATCTGTATTTGTAGGTAATTCACTACGAGTAGGTTTGCATGAATAATAAATAACCAGGTTTTAACTCACAGACTTTTTTTTTTTTTATTATTTTTTATAGAAATAGCAGCTGTTGGGAAACGTTTGACTTTTTTGTCGGCATTTTACTTAAGTTAAGCAACCTCCTGAATATGCTGTAAGCCATGTAAACAGTGAAACATGTCGAGGAAATTCATCCAGTTTTTTTTTTTTTTTAAAGTTCATACGTATTCTGGATTTTTTCTCCGCGCTATAGCAACTAGTAACTGAATTTCTGCATGTAATTATCATGCAATTTATTTGATTTTGGCATTGTTTTATTTTATTATCTTAAGTTTTGGGTTCTTTATTTAAAAATTAAAAAAAAAAAAATCTATGGAAACCATGAAGACCTTATGAACATTATCTCTTAAGCAACTTGATGAATTTTGGTACAGAAATAGATCCCCAGCAAAATATAATCCTCCCAAGTTAGATAGTTACACTAATTACACATTGTATTATGCACACTCAAATAACATCACTTATATACAGAGCATGCACATTAAACAACGTGCTTTTTTTTTCTTTTTTAACGCAGGTACTGTAAACAGAATTAGACAAAACGCTTCTCTTTCCAACAGCGTAGACGCTGTTTGGGTGAGATGGTGTTAGCACCTCGTGTTAAAATTTCGAAAATAGAACAACGCGCGATGATAAAATTTTTATCTGAAACTGAGCAAATCCGTCTCAGAAACATTTAATGATCTAAATGGTGTATGAGGATAACTGTGTATCATGTGCATTACTTTTTGAATGGTTCACATGATTTCGAGACGGCAGAGATTCAACTGAAGACGATCCACAACGGAAGACCTGTCTGGATTCGAACCGATGAAAAGATTGGACAAGTTAACAGTTGTTACTATCTCGGTGTCATATACCGTCTGACTTAACGCATGATAGAAGTACTGCGAAGAAACAACTGGTTATTGCTGCACAACGTGCGTTAAAAGTGAAACCGTTTTTCGCTTCCAAATCTGCCACGGTGCTGGAACACCCGCCCTATTCGGAACCGCAGACTTTTTGTTTCCGAAATTGAAAACGAAATTTAAAGAAAGTTTGAACTGGAGGTCAGCCAGAAGAGTGTGGGCTCAACACTATACCCTTAGCCGCTTACCAGCAGTGTTTCTAAACTTTGCAGGAACAATGTTAAGGATGATTAAGGGAAGATTATATTGAAAATAAATAAATGATTTGTCTTCCAACAGTTGCTCTTGATTTTCATACGAATTCTGTCCCGTTAAATAACTATACCTACAGTCCTCTACATGAGAAGCTGAGAACAAGTAGAGAATATAATAGGCCAATTAATATTTCCTATTGTAACGTTGTAATTCATATTATCGTTACATGAAAAAAAAAAAAAAAAAAGGCAACATTTTATTACGACCACCAATGAGATCTATGTTGGAGCAAACTTTACACCAAACTATAAATCTATTTTGTTATACTAAAATCAAGCACTATAATGCTGAACTTATTGTAAGAAAGAGGATTAATGTGGGGGTAAGGACTGTCACATCGTCTAAAATAACAACAGATCAAGTTTCTAACAGTTATGAAAATTTCAAATGCAACACGTATATCACGAAGAAAAGAAATAGCTCTTACTATTTCTCATCCACAGAAAAGCAAGAAGAGAAAATGCAATAGCGCATAAAGCATGCAAGAAAAAAAAACAAAAAAAAAACACGACTTTTGAGATATGTTTCGAGTCCAATGTTCATCTTACGGGGGGGGGGGGATGAAGATACCGTACACAGGGTATGTAAATACTTCCAACTGTTTTCAAAATTTATAGGCCCTAAAATTTATAACTATTTAAATCCATAATATGCTATCTGGACGGAGCATTACGAGATAAGTACACAACCGGGGATATTTAACTAGTGATGGACAATAAACTGCAATGCATTATAGACATAATCTAAAGTCGAATGATATATTCTGTACTGTGTCTTCAACGTACTACTGTTTACTATCAACAGCTGTGCTACTAAAGCACAACGTATAAGGCTGCATACTGACTTCGATGTCAGGATTACCGTTCTTTATTTTCCACACTCATGCAAATCATACAAAGCCAAGTGGCCTTCGAAACGTTAAGAGTGAACGGGGGGAAAAAAAAAAATTTTTTTTTTTTTTTTTGCATTGTTTAGCAACTTGCAATATACTGAACATAAAAATCCTTCCGCATAGCAAAGTATATACATCAAGAAGAAACAAGTTTTGATCAAATTACCAATTATGTCACAAGCTGGAATTGTATGTCGTCGTCTGCGGTGTTTACAATTGTTTTCACATTAATTTATATCTTCATCACTCCCCTCTTCCTTCTACATGTTTTGACTTATTAAAAGCAGAGTTCAAATAATCATGAGAAAAAAATCAAGTCGAATCAAATCAGGGATTTGAGGTAGCATTTCCACAACTTGCATCTCCCATGTCTTAATGAGCAAATAAAATGCGCAAGTCCACCATCTAGACAAAAATCAAAACTTCGCAACAATTTTTTTAAAGGGTTCGTCCATAAATTACATAATACTCTCGAAGGAAGAGGGGGTATTATGTGCACTGTGACAAAGTGTGATAACAGGGAGGAGCAGGAATCTAAAATGTTACGTAACAGAAAAATATTCTGTCGGTATTAAAATGCAAAAATTATTTCTAATTTTATATAATATACGAATACGTGAATATAGTCGATAAACAGATTTTTTGTTAAAAAAACGAATATTTTCATAACCTTAAATTACTACGGATTTTCAGGTCTAAGCTTTCAGTTCCAACGATTCATCGATTATCAAATAAGATATCAAATTACTGATATCTTAAAATTAGATATCAGTAATTTGATATCTGGTGAATATGTAGAAGACTGCTTTAGTCTAAAAGCAGTCTTCTATATATATATATATATATATTTCTACATTCATATCTCCTCCAGAGATTTTTATTTAATAAGGTTAAAACACCTTATGGTAACTTGTTCTGGTAAAATACTTATAAGCTCTGTATTACTAAATCTTGGTATTTCTAGCCTGGCTCCCACTGATGAGACCTCAATAAAGGTCGAAACCGGTCTGGGTAGTGGCCCCTTGCCTTTAATACAAAACATCATACATCCCCTTCTTGGATATGTGTTTTGTCATTAAGGGTAAATATTAAGATTAGTGATCAGAGCTTATGCCACCTTTACCACGAGTTGCCTTGATCATGTACTACCTGTAGGATCAGCAAACAGACAAATTTGACTTGTTTGTCTGTTTGCTTACTTGGGAAATGGAGTAAAACCAGGTTTAAAATTGCTTGGTATTTTTAACATTTATTATACCCAAGGTAAAATACTTTCTACTATATATATATATGAAAGAATGATCATTAACTCGGTTAACATACATATTTTTATGAAGAAATGAATGACTAGAACCGAGATTTAAGTAAAAAGGTTTTAATATAAAAACACTACTAGTTTCGGCCTGTAACAGCCTTCATCAGGTGATATTATAAAAGAAAGAAAACAGAAAAAACACTAAACACTGAAGGACTATGAACAACATAGAGTCTCTATACATAATTAGCATGAAAACGTTGTAGTTGTATTTAAAGCTGTTTTTTCGTTCGTTGCATTGTTGGGAGAGTGCGTGCTTGCAGCATCTCTAGATTCCACGATTTTTCTCTCTAGTTCATCATTGCAATGGAAGATGTTAGTAGATTTTTCCCAGCAGACTCTGTGACTTTGATTTTCATCATTAGGATTAGCCGAGAAAAGAATATGACTTGATAATGCACTGGCTCGCTGTCTCTTGTAAGTAATGCCCCTCATGTGTTCTTCCAAACGCAATTCGACAGATTTGTCTGTCTGCCCAAAATAAGGAATATCACACAATATTTTATATACACCAGGGTATTTGAGTTGATGTTGACAAGGTTTTGGGTGGCTTATTAAGAAATGGATCTTTGGAAGTGGAGTGAACAAGGTTCTGATATTGTATTTTCTTAGAACTTTTGCTAATTTATGTGAAACTGTACTTATGTAAGGAATAGATATATTGCCTTTGAATCTATTTGCTTCTTCTGAGTGATGTCTAGAGGATTAAGAAGGAATTTTTCAATGATTCTCTTGGAATATCCATTAACTTCGAAAGAAGTTTTCAGATGGTTTATTTCTGTAAGAAGTTCATTTGGGTCATTCAGAAGAGAACGGGCTCTATGTCCCAAGGTGGAAATTATTCCAAGCTTATGAGGGAAATGATGGGACTGACTATGCATATATCAGTTACATCAAAAAAAGGCAAGGAATTATCCGTTTCAAGCTCGGATAATATATATATATATATATATATATATATATATATATATATATATATATATATATATATATATATATATATTATAGAGAGAGAGAGAGAGAGAGAGAGAGAATAATTTTAGGTGGTAGACGATTTTCACCAACCATTTTGCTTATTTGAAGTTAGACAGGGCTTGAAAAAGCATCATCTTTGATCTCTAGGGTTTCCGTATTATGTGACTATTACCCCACCCGATAATGATGTGCTACATGTTTACAATCTTTCTGCAGTTGAACTACAATAATAATAATAATGCTATTCGATTAACACGTTTCGAAATTTGCATTTTCTACACGGTTCTGAAAATAATTTATGGACAAGATCGTTTTGTACAATAAATGAATTACTCGTACTTATAAATGCACTCTTATTCTCCTCTACCGTAAATAATTACGAAATTAATTAAAAAATCTGTTTATATTTCTTCTCGAAAGAAAGATTTATAGTAAAAAAAAAATTATTTTACCTACT
Organism: Typopeltis vanoorti; assembly: GCF_054136105.1. Classification (NCBI taxonomy): domain Eukaryota; kingdom Metazoa; phylum Arthropoda; class Arachnida; order Uropygi; family Thelyphonidae; genus Typopeltis; species Typopeltis vanoorti. The sequence goes on from NC_143552.1 coordinate 34,482,299, forward strand.
TATAGTTTATTTAATCAGTTGTACTTACTTATTTAGTTATGTACAGTCAATTTTTATGCAGTAATTTTGCCTTTTTTTTTTTTTTAATGTTGATCCAATATACAAGGGGTTATTTAGTCTACTTAAAGTACGTTAATACCGAGGTTAGTACGTTAGTACGCACACACACAACGCAGAGAGAGAGAGTTTGGAAAGAAGAAACTTGTTTACGTTTAAAACCTGTGAATTGTATTCCTTCGGAATACGCATGAAAGGGGAGAAGACTGTTCAAGAGTACAGCATTGGAAAGAATGAAAGAGCAGAAATAGAAACTAGTATGAGTTCGGAGATTTTGAAGGGGTGTTGGGTGGTAGCTACACTCGTTTCAGTGGATTTAGTAGAGAGTGGAGGAATTATTGATACTGCTTTATATGAACGACTACCAAGTACATATTTATTGAAGATGCATGCAATAGAAACTAAACGCCTATGTGAAAATGGGTGAAGTGCACTGGTAGGAGACGATACATTAATCCAACTAGTTGCGCTCTTCTGTATTCAGTCAAAATTTTTAGGATGCGCTTACGGGCTCCACCCCAAATGTGAGCAATATCCGATAGTTGTGTGAATTTGTGATTTGCATAGGGTTAGGTTAACAGCTATGAGGTAAAGTAACCTTGAGCGAAAGAGGAATCCTAGTTTTTTTTTAATGCCTAGGAGGCAATAAATTGTTTATACTAAGGGTGGCTTGATGGCAGGGTAATTCCAAGAAGAGAAATCTCATTTTCTCTAAAGATTTGAATGTTGTCAAAAATAAAAACTGTAAGAAAATGGTTCTTGTTCGTGGGAAATAAGGTAAAGAGTGTTTTGTTAACAGCGAAATAAATTGGCAAAGTTATCCGAAAGCCAGTGAAGAATGGGTTGGAGATCAAGTAGGAGAATAAAGGTTCATATTATGTAAGCTGTGGCGATTTGTATAGATCAAGGTTTCTTGTCAAGTTGGAAAGAAGAATGAAGTGCAGTCATCACTAAAACTGTGTATTGGATTACCAATCAACTGGAGTAGGTCGATGATAGAAATATGAGGGGGGGGGGATGACAGAACAGAACCTTCGAGAACTCCGTCATTAGCTGAATAGCTAGAATGAACCAGACAATGTATTCCATTCAGAAATTGGTCTGTCATCGGACAGACCAAATGACAGGCTCCTGTGCCAGACCTGGTCAAAAGCCTTCGAGGCATCAAGTTCAATCACTTGAGATTCCCTATGCTTTTCATGGTATTAGTCCATATATGTGTGTGATATATGCGGTACAGTGACGAGGGTATGAAGCGCCTGTGGCATCTAACTTGCGTCACCCTGACCCAACGCAAGTGTCTAACTTGCACCCCCTAATCCAAAAACGACAAAAATTTTGAAAAATTTAAATGTAACAAGTTAAATTTTACTAAATGCAAGATGTTAAATACTTACTATTAACCCCATCAAAATGAGTTGCAGTGTCTTGCAGAATTTGTGTCTAAAGCGGCGTATTCCCGAAATTTAAGAATACAATATAAAATAGTGGACTTTTATATCTAGTTACTTATTTTTATTTTTTACGTTTTGCGCCCTAAACCTAGTTACTCCCGTGGTGCGAAAGAGGATATATGTATGCTACTGGATATATGTATGCAGATCTCCTATTAATTAGCAGTGTCGGAATACATAATGGCGGTCTTTAATTGGTTGGATGCCTTCAAGGTAGTGTAGGAGTTGGGCATTGATGGTTCTATCCATTACTTTAGAGATTGAAATGAGAGAGAGATTGGACAGTAGTTTGATGGTAATAATTTGTCACCCTTCTTAGGAATGTTTTGAACATAGGCTAATTTCCAACCTGTGGAATAGATACCAATGGAGAGAATAAAAGGACGAACAGAAGTCCACTCAGCAATGCAAACCTGAAGGTTTGCATCCCAGAAGTAATGCCATCAGGGCCAGAACACTCTTTGGTGTCAACTTGGACAAGAATCTTGTCCAAGTTGACACCAAAGTTGATGGTTGGAAGGATATCTACCAAGATCAGCTATTAATGCATTTGAGGAAAAGTATTTCCGACTGCTTTTACATGAGACCAGAAGTCTTGAATGCTATTTGAACACGATGCAAGTTTCCTGCTTTTGGCTCTTTTGAAACTAGTTTTGGATGCTGCTGATAGTTTTCTTGCGATTGTTTCAGGCTTGGTATAAGCAATAAAAGAAGATGAGGTTCTTGCTGAAAGCCAGATAGGGATATGCTCAATTCAGAGCAGAATAGAGAATTACATGTTTCCACAGTAGTAAGAATTACTTCAATGATATTTCCAATGCATATTTGAGTCCGAAGGCCGAAAAGAACAAGGCCTAAATTTTCCAGAGGACCATACGCCATTCACGGTATACCTGGAAGGGTAACTAGTGAGAAAGAGATCCAGGGCGTTGGGGAGCCACACTTCAAACAATCCGGATTCCGGTAGGCATGTGAACAATTTGTGCAAATTCACTGGTGATAGCAATTGTCTCAACACCTCTGACTCCTTGGTCTGTGCAGTTGGAGGGGAAAAGCATATTGTTGGCATGAAAATTAAAACGGCTGAGGAAGCTAGCTTTACTGTTAGGAAAGTTGGACTGAAGAAATTCAGCATTTAAGTAAAGAAAGTCGATGAGTTCAAAATTGCGGAGATTTTCAGCCAAAGGTCGAGATCGGCGAGTTTAGGTAGGATAAGATTTGGTATGGCATGTCAAGGCGAACATACGCAGGGAAGCCACCATATGTGAATCGAAAACAAGTCAAAGAGTGAGTAATTGGAGAAGCTGAGATAAGTAATGTCTGAGGAGGTTGAAAGTTTGAGGAAAAATCACAAGTATACACCAGTTTCCTGGCAGAAACTGGTATATACTTGTGAAGCTGCTGTTTGGGATTACTGCCGAAGCAAGTAAGGTTATGGAGTGAATTTATTACTTCTGTTAATTGCATGTGTTCTTCAGGTTGGTTTATTTGTTTTGCGGAATAGAAACAACAGTTCAGGAAGGAAAAACGCTTACACCACCATATCAGACCAGTTACCTCAACTTCAGTTAAAATCACAAAAGTCTTCACAAAGTTTCTTCGCATTTTTAGAAGGAATTCGAATCCAGGTCTTTCCAATCAAAGGTTGGATACCACCTGAGTTATAGAGGCTAAATTTGTGAAATGGATTTGGAAGGTTGTGAGGTTTGTTGTTGACTACATGAGTCACCCGCGTTTCCTATGCAGCGCTTGTGTTCTAGTTTCCATATGGCTATCAGTAGGGCTTGATTTCCATACTACTTTTTTTTTTTTTGAGTCAATAATCCATGCACTGTTATCACTTTGGCATTTTTCTTCCAGTTCCTGATATGTCCTACTTTTGAAATTTTCAAGATATTTATTGCCTGTGCTTTATTATTAACTACTGCATCAAATTTAAACGTTCCAAAAACACAAATATATAATGTAATTCTGTCTTTACATCCAAGCTTAATAACATCTCAAAAATGTAGCTCGTCTTTATTTGTTTCTCTGACCAATTCTTTGATTCTCTTTTCAGATTTATAAATGATAATGTTCTTAATATCTGCTTGGTGATAATTTACAACCCTTGATCTACAGATGAAAGATTTACAGGTTTCAATTTAGTTAGAGGAAACTCGAATTTTAAAACTGACTGCAGAAAATAACACACCTATATAAAGAAATACTAGTAATTATTAGGAACGTCCCTTGTGCTCAGCACTCTGCAGAGCTGCACTTCGCTATGGCGATGATGAGAAGCCAGAAAAAAGTGACATACGTCGTCTGTTATTAAATGAGTAGATTAGCGTACTCACTCTCTAACCAACCAACAGACTGCAGACGCAACTCTCACCAAGCATGGATGTCTTTGTCTGGCAGATAAATTTTATCGCTTTGAGACCACTATCACCACCACTCTTGCTTACTAGAGGCTCCAAGAATTACAAGTTTGGTGTCTGAAGAAGAGTTTTCAGATTATCTGGACATTAACTCACCCAAGATGCTAATGCACTTATAGTGCATTAGCATCTTGGATAAGTTAACAAACAGACAAACAAAAAAACATTTTAATATGCTTTCAGAATGTTGTACTTTTTTTTAAAACAAATATGTCATTTTTATATTAATGCATTATTCATACCTTTCAGTTCTAGTCTTTCGATTTGATGATCACTTCTTAGACATTCATTTCTCGATTATTACGTTATCCTTCGATATTTGAAGTATTTTTTTATTTTAATTTTTATCTATTTTTAATTTTTATTATTTTTTTATTACCAACAAATAATATCCTGATATACCTGAATTCATTTTTATGTACAATAACCAGTAACCATAACAGCAAAAGTCGAACGATATTCTTCATCTCTCTTGTCTTTAAAATAAGCGTCAATTAAGTCACTGAGCTGAGAGTGTCATTCTACTGTGCCTTAGTTAGGTATGTATATTTAAGCCCATTAAAAATAGTCATTAATATCCAGTGCTGTCATTGTTTGCCAGGCCCAGGAGCAGTGTTATTTCTGAGAAGGGGAATTACAGAACTTTTTCACCGGCAACAAGTTTTTCTTGCCGGCTATCTGTGAATTAAAATCGCAGGATATTTAAGTTATATATATAACATTTTAAAGCCTTGCTTCTCTTAATTTGACATTTCCTTCGACGGCTGCTGAAATGACTAACTGCCAGCATCAGTTACAATCTATATATTTCTGTAACACATCCGGAGTAATAATAATAATAAAAAAAATAACCGATGCTAAGAGCGGATGCCAACTCTTTGTTGCTAATTTGAATGGAGACTAAAGCAACAATAAAGGTATTATAAAAATACAACCAAATCAAAATGAGTTGTCTTATACCACGAAGCGTAGAACTCATATAATACGATGTGCTAAGGGTTATGGAGCGAAGAAAATAAAAAGCAAATGATAGAAATGAACAAGACTCCTGGCCGGATACAGACGTACTTAAATCTATGTTTAGATACAATCTCCTTTCGCCTGTCTCCATATCTATGTCCCATCTGTCCGATAACGGGTTTTTATCTGCCTTGAGTACAGTCTACTTTACTGCCAAGTTCTGGCTCATGGTAATATAAGCCACAAGCCCACAAAACACGGAGACGCCACCGGATTGTAACCACGCCTCAGACCAGCATCATGGTTGGATCTAAGGCTATCAAACACAGAAGAGATTGGCTATACCCATAAATGTAGCTTCACGCGATGCAGTAACGAAGGATTACATGACAAAGATTTTCCCCACCTCTCCTTCTATTAGGTGGCGTATTCAGAGGGAAACTCATCTAATTTACGACAAGTTCTTTTATAAGATCTTAATTTATCAGCAAAAAAAAAAAAAAAAAAAAAAAAACCGATCGATCCACATTAATTTATAATGTAATTATTTACGTGGTTGCAAACAAGTGCTAGCGTGCTTGAATGGTGGACTTTAGTCGATACGCTGGTTACAATCAAAGGGGAAAAAAGAGGGATCTCGTTTGCTGAAATAATTTCAAACTAGAATAATACATGAGAAGCAGATGAGGCGTGTTAGAATATGCATTTTACTTTAGTACTTCAAAAGCTAAACAAAATCTTTAATTTAACAGCCAAGCAAAAGACAATGAGAAATTTGTTGAAACACAAGTTTCAGGTATTAATTTTCATACTATCTAGGCTTAACTTCGTGATGTATTGCACAATATAATAATGGCGACATTCTTGTCGAGGGAGGGTTCTGGGTTTCATAATAGTATGAACGCACAAACTCAGACAGCGGGCCAATCTATTCTGTCCACCACAAAGTAACTGAAAAAAATATTATTAAAAAACTTATATGCCATTTAAAATACTTCATTTTAAGTGATGAAAATATACATTCAAAGTATTTGCGTGTAGGTCTTTACATCACCGAAAGAGTGATTACACTGAAAATCGATCTCAACCTTTCATCAACTCAACGGGTTGAATTCATTTCTGCGGTGTGCTAGTAGATGAAAGATGTGCATTCTAGGTTAGATTTTGCCTAGCTACACCAAAATCATGTATGTGGGTCAAAGATCGACTAACTTAGGAAATCCTAAGTTAGTCGATCTTTGATAACTTTGGTGACCAGACTCGATACTGTAAATCTTTCTTCTGCATTCTGAGTGGAAGTTGTAACTAACATTTCGGTCTGCCTTAGAAGACCGAAATGTTAGTTATGACAGTATTGGAGATTCGACAAATAACAGATTAATTCAGAAGAAAACTGGTGATAGAAAATGAGTAAGAATATAAACTTAATTATTAGTTCTATCATAGCATCCTACACATCCCTTGCTGATGTTCATGATATCATGGAATTCGGTTTAATGTCAAAATTTTAGACGACACTAATGTTGAAGAGCAACTTCTTTAGGCAGATTAAGATAGGATATTTCATTGTCTGAAGAGCCAACGCAGCTCAGTGGATTTCCTTTTGTTAGGAATAAACACAGGTCCGTATCCTGTCCATATCGTATCCCGTTCCTCGTAACGCGAGGAAATTTATCAGGGCTTTTCAATCGAAAGTGAATTAGCCAGTCTTATACGAAGATGGTAGGGTTTTTACTCCCGGAAATTAAGATTTAGGAGAGCCAAGGATACCACTTATATATCATTATTATCATATATGTTATAATATATATCTTTATATATTATAACATATTACTCCCACACATGATAGCCTGTAAGGGTTACGGTAAATAAATGCCGTGTGTGGGCTGTACTGTGGCGTATTATTTATTTATTGTCTGAGAAATTGCAAACCACTATTCCTTTAACTGGATAGAAAAAATCCATGAGTAGCCTTCTATTTGGCAAAGACCAGCAAAAGACTACAAGACAGGAATAAAATCATTAGTTGCCCATATGAAATTTCTCAATTCGGTAAAGCAGCCAAAACTGCAAAAGACATTTTTTTTCATTAATATGCCAGAACTTTGCCAAGGCACAAATATGTAATTATTACAAGTATAAAACAATTATGTTTAAGCTGGTGTACGGTATTCAAGTTTGAAATTAATATTAAGAAATTATGATTTTCTGGAGTGAATATAGGGGAAAGCTACAAGATCAGTATCTCGCAAAGTTTTTTTTAAAATGAAGGGTCGGTGTCAGGTTAGACTTAAGGAAATATTATTTTAGTGAAAGAGTGATCAATCACTCTGTCACTAAAATAATAATATGGATAATAATAGGAATAAAAATGTCAAAATATACTGAACAAGTATTTAAAGAATACTGACTTTTGAGGTCGTGATTAGGTATGTTTTATTTGGAAAAGTCTTGGATGTATGATACGATCATTAAGAATATTTTGCTTATGAGAACTTTTTTTACTGTCTGATTAGTTTGCTTCTTTTCACTGGATTGAATAAATACTATGTAGAAAACGAAGAGAGGCAAACAAAGGTAACTGAAACAGAATATTATCCAGTCCCATATATTTAAAAATTTTTTATTACATCACACCTCCAGGGAGTCCAAAGACTCATCGAGGGAGGGCATCTACTCTACAACTCCTCGTCTCACTACTCCACCAACCTTCATCATCTAACACCAACGCCATCTACTGCCGACTACCACCACTACTTTCAGACAATCACAACATCCATGCCCACGGCGGGATTCGAACCTGCAGCCTTTTGGCTGAAGAGCGGATACGCTAACTACTCGGCCAACCAAGCCGGCCATTTAGACCACTTAAATTCAGAGGTTAAGGAACTAAGAAGATATTATATATTATGTATCACTTTTTTTTTTCTGTAGCGCAAACGTTGTTTATTTATTTATATAACAAAACATTCTGATTGCTATATACTCGTAAAATATTCCACACAACTTACCTAAAAAAAATCTCGCTGCAATTATTAAGCTTAATTTATTTCGTACAGTATTTTTAAATTAGGAAGTAATAATTTCTGCTGCAAACATATTATGAAATATGCAAGCTGTCTGTGTCGGAGATGTTGTCTCTTCAGGAAAGATAAGTTAGGATCAGAAATGAGAAGGGAGAAAAGTGCTTACCGTTATTGTTAAGCACATCATTATATTCGTGAAAATTCATAAAAAAAGGATTTTCTGATTTGGGACTGCATAGAGACATGATATCGCACTGGAACAATCTATTCAAAGTGCATTCCTAATCAAATGTTTGTCTTCTTCAGTGTTCATAGGATCTCATTTGGCGAATCTAATATATTTATATTCAGTAAAAATAAATAAATAAAAATAAATTTAATAAAGAACTAGTATGCACAAATACATACAATCGCGAAGTATTCAATAATAAATGAATCAAGGTGTGCAGTTATCTAAGGCTGTATATTCATTGCGCAATTTAAGCAATATGAAACAAAGTAAATCTCTTTATTTGTTTCTTCTTATGTGTACCCTATATATATATAACATGATAAGCCTTTTTATGTAACGTTTTTGTGTCACGTTTTTTGTCAAGTTATTTGAAACGTTTTGAAACTCAGGGGCTACCCTAAATGTCGAGGCGTCCAAATTCGAGTCATCAGAATTCAAGGTCAACCGGCCTACCAGTCAGAAACTCTGGGGGGCGGGGAGTGCTGTAGGCGCCAGGGGAGTGGACCCCCCTTTCGAGTTTTCAAAATTCGAGTCATCAGAATTCAAGGAGAACCGGCCTATCAGTCCGGAACTCGGGGGTTGGGCGCCGTAGGCTCCAGGGGAAGGAGGCCCTCCCTTTTGAATTCTCGACACTCAGGAGCTACTTTGCGTGTCGAGTCTTCGAAATTCGAGTCATCAGAATTCAAGGAGAACTGGCCTACCAGTCCGAAACACGGGGGTTGGGCGCCAGGGGGAGGAGCCCCTAATATATATATATATATATATATTAAGGGTATATTAAAGATACCAAGTAATTTTATAAACTTGGTTTTTTTTTTACTCCTTCTCCCAAGTAAGCAAAACAGTTAAGTTTGCGCCTGAACGTAGTCCAAGTCTAAAGGTAGTGCAACACCAGGGCAACTCGTTGTAAAGGTGGGAAAAGCTCTGATCACTATTCTTAGTATTTCCCATAATGTAAAACACATCTCACTAAGAGATGTATACTGTTATACATTATGGGTGGGGGGGTCCACTACCCAGACCGGTTTCAACCTTTTTTTAAGGTCTCCTCAGTGAGTAACTAGACCCTGAAATACCAAGGTTTTTAGTAATACAGAGCCTTATCAACTTTACCTATACAAGTTGCTACAAGGTGCTTTTACTGTGAATAAGAAACTCTGGATGAGATAAAGATGCGAAAAGTTTTTTACCTTGGGGATAATATATATTAAGGATACCAAGTAATTTTATAAACTTGGCTGTTTTTACTCCTTCTCCCAAGTAAGCAAAACAGTTAAGTTTGCGCCTGAACGTAGTTCAAGTCTAAAGGTAGTGACCAGAGCAACTCGTTGTAAACGTGGAAAAAGCTCTGATCACTATTCTTCTATACTGCATAACATTATACTGTATAACAGTATACATCTCTTAGTGAGATGTGTTTTACATTATGGGAAATACTAAGAATAGTCATCAGAGCTTTTACCCACCTTTACAACGAATTGCCCTGGTGTTGCACTACCTTTAGACTTGAACTACGTTCAGGCGCAAACTTAACTGTTTTGCTTATTTGGGAGAAGGAGTAAAAAAAACCAAGTTTATAAAATTACTTGGTATCCTTAATATATATTATCCCCAAGGTAAAAAACTTTTCATATATATATACATACATATACATACACACATACATATATATACAACTTAGACAACTACGTAAACAACTCCAGCCAAGAGACTGAGAGTTCGAATCCCGCCAAGGGCATGGATGTTTGTGATTGCCTTACTAATCAAATTACCATATGTATATCTGTAAGTCACAGGGCATACTGCGCTGTGTCTTGGCGCAGTATGCCCTTTGATGTCCTTGCGGAATGGCAAAGCGCAAGCTTCGTTTGCCAACTTTGTAAATAAAATAAATGGATATTTAATCTAAGGTAGATTTATAAAAATAAATTTCAGTGCTAAGTTAAAGAAGTTCTGTTCTTTATTAAATACAAGTATACATAATGAGCTCACACTTCCTTTCGAAGGCTAGTAAAACAGCTTCGCCGGAGGTTATTTTGAGACTCTTGGAAAGATCATTATCCATCGTGAGTGTGCAGAACTTCGGCTATAAAACACCTCGCAACTTATTACGATAGCTACGAATTCCAAATTCGAGTCAACTGAAGGGAGGGGAAAAGCAACTGATATTGTATTATTGGCTTTCACATTCCAGCATTTTGCAATAACTGTATTTCACATCGTCTCTACAGTACTTTAATGGGAAAAAAATTACAAGTAAGATTTTTCGAATAAATTTAATAACAAAGTGAGATCGACTGCAATTTGTTCTGAAGCGAGCAATCGATTGCAACAGACTTTTTAAGCATCTTTGTCCTTGAGATGGCAAGTGGATAGCTCTCCTTCTTTGGATTAATAACAAATCCTGATATAAAAAGTATATTTATAATAACATAGGCACAAGTCCTCCGTCCCATAATAGTTGTGGACGTTCCTAGAGAACTTGATAAATGCATGGAATTTTTTAAAGTTATCTAGTAGTACTAAGTTAAGGTTTTCTTACGATGTTCCAGTTTTCTTCACGAAACCTTTTATTTATTTATTTTTAGCATAATAAGACCGCTGTCATCTCGAGACAGACTAATGTCTTCTGGTGGAAAGTGGAATACTGAAATAATGATTTAATCTCTCTTTCTCTCTCTCTCTCTCCCTCCACACACATACATATACATCCGAACATCATTTTTAAATTTACAATTTATATTCATTTCACATCTTTCACAGTCTAATATTATGGAATGTAAATCTTTCATTTAAATAAATAAGGTGAATTTTACATTGAGAGTTTCAGAACTAAACTAATAAATCAAACATATCCAAAACACACACAAATGATGCACAAAACAACAGACTCAATGAGTACGGTACATTAAAATTGAAATTTAAGCTGAAGAGTATTGATCTGTCGCTTTCAGTTAACAGAACAATTTTGTTGAATGAAAGTCAATAAAATACTTCTGTGATAAAAGTGTTTGTCACAGCTCGCAAAATTTGATATTTGAATGTCGTTAATGAAAAACTAGAACCTGAAAATAGCAGACACTACAGAACTGTTGTTCGGGTATATGCCGCCCCTAAATTTAAGAAAATATGTATTTTTCTTTTTTAAACAACAACAACAACAAAAGTTGATGGTTGAGATACGATTTTTCAGTTTTTTGCCGCCCTGCAAACTTTCCGGTCTTAGACATTGCTTTAGTTGCCTCAGGCATTAGAAGCTAACGAAATTACGCAAAATTTCAATTTCGGCCAAATTTGGAATATATCTGTCTCAAGTAGAACTTAAACCCTCTTGAGAAGTTCAACACAGTCGGACTAAAATGGAGGTACCCCTCCCTCTACGGTTGCATCACTCAACCGGTGAACTGATTTACTTACGTGATCTAAAAAAGTAACTGTTGTCGATTAAGAAAAGCATCTCATATTTACGTAAAGAAATAAGGAAACGTAGAAAATAGTAAAATGGTCGTTTCGTAAGAGCATTTGCTTTATAACGGTGGTAAACTTCATTCATCATCCCAAAATTTCTATTGTAGGCATAGTTTTCCTTACTTTCCCTATTAAATGAGAATATCCGTGAAGAAATTATTCCAAAATTGAAAGAATATTCCTAATACCTAATTTCATTCAATTCTTTCATTCATTTCAAAAAGTATTGTAGCATTCTCATGTGATTCTTACAAACAATATTACCTGAAATTGTTCACACTTGGAGTTTTGTTTATTGAAATTTCCGTCGTTTTCACTAATCACGATGTTTGGGACCGAGTTGTGTTATTTATTCCAAGAACATTATTGGATAAGTGTAATGAGGGTAAGAACGCAGTTTATTAAACTGCGATTTGAAAAAATGCATAAAAGCACCTATTATATTATATTTGTTCATCGGTCCTGTGTAGCTGTTGTCCGTAGTTATATATGTCTGGAATCCAGAGTGCAGAAATTTTAATGAAATTCAGTATTTCGAATCGTTATGAAAATTTATAGTAACCTCAATATTCGATTGAATGGAGACATTTTTATCGGAATAAAGGAGAACAACATTTCAAAATTATAGTATATATTACACTCACTCCACAATAGCTTTAACCAGAATTTCATAAAATGTCAGATTTAGGATGAATATTAGAATATGTCCATGAGTTTCAATTTTGTCAGATTACTACAGTTAGATCATTTCTACTGTAAAACATTTGCGAAGCGATTAGAAGTAACAGTAGTAATTGCATGCTTGCTGGATGGAATTTAATGAAACACGGTATTACGATTTATATTAAAATTATCGAGTGATTTGAATTTTGTTTTCAACTGGACTCTTTGTGGTGGCAAAATAATGTAAAACAAAATTGTCTAGCTTCTTCGAATTTTTATAAATAGCAATCTCGATAGCACTCTTTGTCAGAAAAAAAAAACATTGCGAATGATTTTTCATTGTGGCATACAGTATTTTTGTGAGGAAATGAGGAAAACATGCGATTTTAACAATTTTCACGCAATATCACGATAAATCGCAAATGATTTTTCTCGCTAGAACTGAACTATTTTTTAATTGACAAAACAATTTGAAATTATAATAATTTCTACATCGCTGGAAGGAGTTTAACGAAATTCAGTATTTCTGATGTGTATTAACATTTATTGAGTCATTTTGATTCTGATACCAGTACATTTTACGGCAAAAATAAGCGAAAAAAAAGTAAGTACATTATATAAGTATTGTGATAACAAGTAGTGCCGCTACAAAGATGCAATTACTAAAGTCATCCTTTATGATTGTCCGCGATCAATTCATTTGTTGGCTATATATATATATATATATATTTGCCATTACAAACAGTCTTAATGAAAAACTGAAATGTCTCAATAAGTTTTAAGAGAGAGCCTCGATACCATATTTCGTTTAATTCCTTCCGGCAAATGTAAAAATTATTAATATCAGCTCAAATCGTTTTCCTGCTAAATTTGTCAATACAAATGAAATTAACGTCAAAAGTGAACCACGCAAACATACACTTGCGTGCATCCTAAGTACCATATTGAAGTCCATCCAGAGAGAGAGAGAGAGAGAAAGTGTTCCAACCGAAAAGAAAACTGAAATGGCTATAAAATATTTTGGTAAAGATTTCAAACTCTGATTTACAATAAAAATCAGTTCAGTTCTAAAAGTCAGTTAGGAATGCATACAAACAACAGCATAAATCCATGTAGCGAGAGAAAGTCGGAGGTATTTCAAGTATTTCATTCTTTTCCTATGCTTTTCGCTTTCAGTTAAATACATTCTGAACCATAAGCAACGCAGAAGCAGTTACGAAATTTCAACTAACCTCTTACTTTTTCAGTACTAGGGCTGTCATTTTTGTTTGTTTTTAATAGAAAATAAGTTTTCTCCATTTCCATCAGAGACATATTATTCTCATCTATTTCCTTCTTTACAATCTAACCTCACGTATCGAAGTAAATTAAATGCTGCATAATATTGCAAAGATAACAAGTGACGTTTTAAATTCTACGTTCAGTTTAGAACTTTAACACACCACTAAATTGTAATAACAGCTATGGTTATTCGACTTGCATTTCGATGAAGTGTGCCATGTCCAAGAAAAGCAGAATATCAAAACAAAAATGTAAATATTGCAATAAAGAAAAAAATGTAAGCAACGCTTGGGGTAGTTCTTTAAGTTTTGTAAATCAGTAAAAGAATTATAGCAGCCTAAGATACAAGAAAGGTTTATTTTTCTCAATAAGTGTTTCGTAGTCAATCTCAGATTAAACAAAAGTGTTTTGAAATAGGACTAGGTTCACAAAGATTGTATTCAGAAAGTGACATACACTACCGTTAATAAAAATATAAGGCGGAAGCAAAATCGAAAGCTCCCAAAGATAACGGAGCAATGAAGATCTCTCTCTCTCTCTCTCTCTCTCTCCCATTGGTCGTTGCGAAAAATTAACTAAAACGGCTAGCACACCGACGCAGGCGTTTTCAAAACACGTCGATAGGTAATTTACTCAATAACCAAGTCCATTGCCTACTGGGGATCGTTCAGGGAGTAGAGAACACCTGCGTGATACATTGGCCCAAGCTGCTGTTGAACGCTGAATTGTTTGTCGTTAGAGAAGATCGATGGGGTTCTTGCACTTGGGGTACTGCGTGCTTGGAATAAAACAGTGAAACGCAAAATTACCTCTCCAAAAAGCGGAATGGTGATTTGGTACCGCTGCTAACTTTTCTTCGAGAAGATATTTAAGAAATTCCACGGAGCTATTTACTGGAGTGTTATTGGTTTAGGTTCCCAATTATTGTAACAATAATGCAATGACTTCTCTTTCCCCCCTCTCCCAGAAGAGTAGTAGAACGTCGCTTTTTTAAACTGACATTAAATAATACTGGTTAAAATATAATTATATTAATTTGCTTTTTTAGCGAACATGGGATATATTTTTTAACAGTATTTATTTGAAGCTGAAAAAACATGAACCAACACAAATAAACATTCATATTTTTCAAAGATTTTAAATAAGAAGTCTAAAATTAATTTAGTTAGATACGTAAACATTGCAAATTATAAAGATAGCTAATGAAATTAAGAATAGTTGGATTTATCCAACAAGCTCTATTTTTTTGTACATTTAAACCATACGTCTCTAAACGAGAGCCCTCGAGTGAGGGTGAGAACTGCTCCTCCTTGCTCGCGAATGGAAAGAAGAAAAAGAATCACTTCTTAATATCTATGCTCATTCTTTTATTTATTTATTATAATTATGTTTTCAATTCAGCAACTTGTTTCCATTCTCATTAGGATCTTGCTAGCAGATATTAACCATTTCGACCCTACTTGTTAAAATATTAGAAGACATCTATCTCCATCTTTGAGATCAAACTTTTCCGGCATATCTCAACTCTTTACTGATTGAATCATCACCATTTATTCCCCTTCCTTCACAAAGGACATTAAAAACTTGAGAGAGTGTTTCGCCAAGCAACTGTTGTGTAGTATTGAATGATGAAAAAAGAACTTTCCAGCATTTTTTAGCCAAAGAAGTAGCTTCTCTTTACAAAGGAATACTGCAAATTATAATTTAGCATGGAACTCTACAGGATTATGCAATACAACAAATTATCTAATGATAAACCAATGAAAATTACCTTTTAACTACTAAAAACTATATTTATGTAAGGTGATGCAATTTCTGTTAACATGAATGTATAAGCACCATTCTGAACGGACTGCTGCATTAACGATTAATTTGGTTTCGAGACTAAGAGTTCAGAACTCGAACTAGTACATTTGAAGATTATACTGTAGAGTTCTATGCTAAATTATAATTGGAAGTATCTATTATTTCCGTGAGTTTCTGTATAATGTAATATTTGCTGCTATTGTGTCAGAATTTTTTTATGATATAAATAGACAGCAAAAGCTAGTTTTCGCATTTTCGTGCTGAGATCGCTATGGCTCTTTACGTGCATTTACACCTCACAGAAAGAGTGTGATTCAATCACTTGAATAGAGAAGGCTATTCTTCTTGTGAAATAGCTAAAAGGTTGTCTTGCAGTCAATCTACTGTGGTACGGCTGCTGTTAAAAGTGAAGGAAACTGGATCTGCTGAAAGGAAGAGGGGGGGGGGGGGAACAGGAAGAAAGCCACTGTCTACACCATGCCAAGATCGAGTTCTAAAGTTCTAAAGCGGTTCTGCCTCAAAAATCGCCGAGAACTGAAACAAGACTGGGAAGAATAAACGGGAGTTGTGGCAAACTCTGTAGCTGTCGGGAAAAGATTCATTCGACAGGGACTGATAGCCAGGCACCCTAAAAAGAAGCCCTTGTTAACCCCCCCCCCCCCAAAAAAAAAGACTGGCTCAATTAAATTGATGCAAAGAGCATGCCAAACGGGTCTCTGATCAGTGGAAAGGAGTCATTTTTTTTCTGACGAGAAAAAGTTTAACCTGAAGGGCGCCGACGGCAGATAGAGAGTTCGAAGATGATCAGGGGAAAAATTCGACCATGACTGTCTGGTGTCAACAGTCAAATTCCCTGGTCAGATGATCTGAGGGCAGCATGTCGTATCATGGTGTTGGTCGCTTGCACTTCGCAAAAGATTCAGTGAATGCAGAAGTGTACCAGAAAATTTTAGAAAAAGAACTGCTAACTACTATCAGAGACCACTTGACCGTAACGATGAACTGCATCTTTTAGGATGACTCTGCCCCTTGCCAATAAGACAAAAAGTGTAAGTAATGTCATTATAACCCTAAAATGTACCATACAAATTGAGTTTAGTACTTAAAAAAACTTCAGTTTTTGTTTCAGGTAATAAGTGGCTCAATGAATACTCAATTCAGCGAAAACCGTGGGAAAAAAAAAAAAAAAAAAAAAAAGCCCAGATCTCAACCGAACCCCATCGAGAATTTGTGGTACTAAATGAAGATTGAAATACACGAAAGAAGCAGAAAACACTTTGGGAGCTCTAAGAAGCCATTATAAGGGTATGGAACTATGAATTGACAGTTGCATCCATCAGGGAATTGATTTTGCCAATGCCTCACCAACACCAAGCTGTAATAAAGGAAAGAGGAGAGGACGCACGAAGTATTAAACAGCAAAAAGTGAATTTTCAGCTTTGAATGTTAGTAAAACTGTGTAGTTGAACTAAATTTTTGTACCAGCATTTTTTTTCCGGTGAAATTATCACTGTCCACTCCATTTTGAAATATTGTCAAATTTGTCAAGTTTGTTGTTATTTCCTAATTATGTCACAACTTGTACTAAAAAGAGTCAAATATTAATCAAAAATAAAAATACTATAATAATATAGAATAATATTAAATAATACTATATAAAAATACTATAATAAAAATACAGAAATTTCTAAGATCACAGAAAGACTTCTATCCTTTCTACAAGTATGCTGGAGTTTACAACATCTCTTGTTCTGTGGTCTTAGTTACATTGGTCAGACGTCTAGAAGCTTCGAAATGAGACAAAGGGAACACATCCGCTATGTAAGAAATAACAGACAAGATATATCTGGCCTTTCTTCCCACTTCTCTACAACCAACCACATTATTGAATGGCTTATATAGAAGAAAACTACCGTTCCAGAATCTTCAAAGAAGCAGCTACAGTCGCCCGTTCCACAAAAAACATTAACAGAAATCGAGGTTTAATCTTAGCTGATACATGGAAGACCTTAATCAGATCACTAAACACACATGAAATGAACTTCAGCGCCAACTACAAAATGTTTCTCAACAAGTAAATCATGTATCCGCGACACGTGTATTGTTTCACGCTCAGTACTATTTTGTTATTGAATTAGAATTGTCATTTAACATCTAGCTTGTAATTTACTTTGCCTACCTTATTTGCACCCTGAAGATGCCGACAGCAATAGCCGGCGAAACTAGTTGATTATTAAATAGTTTATTAACACTTGACCAATACTTCTAAATAAGAGTTAGTTATTCATTAATCTCTGTGGTCAAGAATTATAACAATTTAAAAATACTATAATTGCCTTCTTCATTATTTGAAAATTATTGTGTTATTATCCCTTTTCAAATAGGCATTCAAATTTAATTATCAAAAAAAAAAAAATCGTTACAGTAGGTGATGCAGTTTCCGTGGATATGAGTGTATATACTATTTTTTTTTGTATTTTTTATTTATTTTTAACATAGTCCAGAAATCCTAGGAGAACTAAAAAAGTTCCAAACATATGGAACTTTTTAGCCATGTCAAGTCCCCAATGAAGGTGACGGTGGTCTTGAGCCGGTCAATAAAATTTCATCTCCCACCTAAACACATTCACATACATCCATACCCACAATCGGGAATCGAACCCGCCGCTTGTTCGTTGAAGAGCAGATGCGTTACCTACTCGGTTAATCACGTCGGTAATTCTTTGTAATGTAAATATTATAGAAAAAAACTTATTTGTTACGTAATATGGGACATGAATCGTATTTGTTTCACAATAAACAACAAAAAATATCGACTCATAAAACCAAAGTTTATTTAAAGAAATAATATTTAAAAAATGAGTTTTAAATAAGATTGCTGTAAATGCGGCAGTGCGATACCCACATAAGTCAACGACCTATTTATAAATCCCTGTCATAAATGTATAATTATAGTAGTACTCTTCACTTCAGTTCGCCCGACGTGCTTTTCTTCCTTAGTGAGATATCATACTACCCAGTTTATACAACGTAACCAAAAGTATGTGCAGGCAGCGAGACCCACAAAGATCTGATTACAGCTCGGCAGATAAAAAGGTTATCGCTGTCTCTTTAACATAATCTTCTATTATTTATTTGGCAAAAAGTATTTTGACTTGTTAGAATACTCTCCACATCACAAAAGTATTACGACGGTAGTAGTAGTAGTGGAGGAGCGTTATTTCAAGAACTTTCTACCACTCGCATTACATGGGAAGAAGAAGTATTTTCTACTTTGCATATGTTACCTAACCTACGAAACTGAGCAAGATGGTCGCAATAACGAATTGCCTTCTCCTTACCCCAAAAAAATCTGAGAAAAGCAATGTCAATTTTGTAAGATTTTTATACACATTATCCATCACACTAATGAAGACATTGCTTCTTTGATCATGAATCACTGAATATATCGAGTCACTTTAATCCTCCTCAGTTATCAACTGGAAATGTGCAGTAACATGACACTACATTTAAGGAAGGAAGAAATATTGTTCTAAAGCCTTCTTGACAATCTGCTCCCTTCTTAAGTATATAATCTTTTCCCCTTATGCAAGAGTTCAGCTAATAACAGCAGGCTAGGCTAACCTTTCAACGCCAATAATCAATGCAGCAGATCAGTCTCCAAGAAGTCGATAACTGGTGAAAGGAAGAAGGATAAGGGAGGGATGGATGGATGGATAGAAAGTATTCTAAATCTATCAGACTCAAGATCCCCTCTCTCCCTTTCCATCATACCAGACATCTTTCATCACTGGACGGGGGAGGCGTGGAAGACGGAGTGATTTAGTAGGATGCCCAAATCTCACGAGTCCCCTTTTCCTGCCCCCTCTCTCTTATGAGTGAATATGCGATTAGGCATTTAATTATGTGTGGTCGTCTTTAAGGGATAAGGGTAGGATAGAGCTCGGATTTCCACTCTGGATGGTAAGGGGAAGGAAGAAAGCTTCTACTCATAACAATGGAGGCGGGCAGATAACATTTTAGGCTTATGCTAATATATCCCAGGAATTAGGGTTTCACCGATGTTCAATAGAAGGTATGATACTAAAAGTTTTATATTCAACTATCAGCTATTGAATAATTACCAATAAAAAATCTAGTTTTCTAGATTTTTTATTGGTAAATAGAAATCCCGGTGTAAATAGATTACACAGGGATTTTCACTGAATTTCTCATTTTTCATTGTGTGAGTGAGAAAGAGAGAGAGAGAGAGATCATTGTCTGCTAACCAAATGATTTATGTAACTTTCTTTAACTTTACTTGTTCGATAAATATATTATATTTTACTCAATAATTAGACATTTGTTTAATGTGAAAGCAATTCAAAATGTGTCCTAATATCTATTCCACAATGAAAGAAAATATCTGGAAAGTAACAGTTCTTACGCATAAATACAACCTACTAGTAAAATATGCTTAATCAACTTTATTTCGAGTGTTTCTTTTTTCCCCTTCCTATAAGGAAATAATCAGTCAGTTGCATTCTAAACACAGTTTGGTTGTCTGTATCATTTAGAATGGAAAAGCTATTTTCCATTCTAATTATTACAGAACTAGCATGAAGTTATAATATTAATATAAAATGAATATAAACTGAATATAAAACACAACTGAATATATAATTCGATTAGTATATTACATATACCATACATATGCATGTATAAAAAAACAGTAAAATATATTATTAAAGAAAAAAAGAATTTAGTTTGTAGACGCATTCAACGTTTATAGATTATGAGAAAGCTTTTGATAAAAGCATAGAAAAGCACTGGTAATATAATTACCAGTGTCTGGTAATTATATTATTAGGCAATGAAGACACAACCTTCAAACCTTCAAAAATCAGTTTATAAATTAAACAAATAAGCCAAAAAGACAATTAAGATCTCACAAAAGAAAACTAAAGGCATTTAAAGTTGTTGATATCATATAAGATCCAAAATAGTCACAGAATACAAAATCATAGAAAAGGTGAGACAGTGTAATTATTTAGGTTATATAATAGTATATCTAAAAGAGAAATATATAGATAAAAAAATTAGAAAATCTGAGGAACAATTATCAGGATGCGGAATAAGTAAATAGCAAAAACAGACCAGAAATCCAACTTAAATTTTATAAAGTAATGGCTACTCCCACTATTATATAGTTCAGAAACATAGGCTGTAAAAAGGAAAGATCAAAGTAAAATACAGGCAGCAAAAATTAGATTTTTAAGAACAATTAAAGGATGCGCAAAAGTAGACCATATAAAAATTAAATACGTTAGAAGTTAGACATTTATAAAATTTAAATGAAAAGACAGAAGTTAAAAGAGCATTTATATAGGATCGAAAGATATCGACTACTAAAAAAAGTGGACAAATATAGACCAAAGTGGAAAGAGAGGATGAGGAAGTTCATCTGCAACATGGAAAAACCAGTGAAGCTAGAACAGGCAAATGCCTAATTCTTGATGAGAAAAAGAGTAAAAATATAATGATAAGAGCAATCTTTCCATCAGGCATATTATGTATATATAGCATAGTTAAAAGAAAGGGGGGGAGGAAAGGAAAGGAACGCGATCTATATTCTGAAATTATTATTAATGTATGTGTTATAAGTGATATAAGAATAAAATATTTACAAAACACCAAATATTTACAAAACACTAAAGTGGAAAACATAGTGCCCCCCCCCCCAATATTCAGTAAACTAACGCACACGCACACACACACACACACACACACACACACACACACACACAAGAATAGAGTTGTGTGTTGTGACGATGATGTAATGGCGTGTTTACTAATCTCGTGTGTTTGCACGCATGGTTATACACACTGGAACAAGTGATTGCGTGTGTCTAAGAAAAGAAAAAGGGATAAAATGGATGAAAGAAAGAAGCTCTGTAAAGTCCCATTATCAATTGCGTGACAAAGCAAAAGAGATTTAGAGTGCATATACCTTTTCCTGTGGGAAGAGAGCCAAAAAGATAGTTCTAGTCATGTGGTTTCATTTTTATTATACGACTAAGCAGGATGAACGAATAATTTTCCCGAAAACATCAAAGGATATAACTGCAAACTTTTTCTAGGTTAATAAAACACAATTTAAACAAAACAGACATGACATAAACTCCTATTTACTTTGAAACTAAATGAAATGATCTCTCTCTTTCTCAGACTTCCTCAATCATGGCGGCTAATAATAACAGCTTGTGGCAATGAATTCGCAAGAGAAACGCCTCAGTTATGTACAAACTAACGCATATTGCTTATAATTAACTGTACACAGTATACGAAAATGGGAATTTGAAATCTTTCATTCAAAAAAGAAAGAGAAGCACAATACAGACGAATCAATATCAATTAATCCATTTAATGAACAAGACATATAAATATATAAATAAAATATAGCATAGCAAATATCTCAATATTCGAAAACCAATGCTTTAATGAAAACATAAGTGTATAACTTAAAATATTTTTAAAAAAATGAGAAAAGACAAATGTCGAAAAAAATTAGAATACATAATTCATAGTAGGACTACCGGAAGATTTTTAAGACGAAAAGGGGAAAAAATATGTAAAAACTATTTTAATGGACATTTTAAATTCAAAACTAATCTGGTACATAGGATAAAACTGAGAAATAACCAGATTTAATACAATGCATAAATAAGCCTGGTAAACTACTAAACTTCATAAAATTATACTTAACAAGAATTGATATCATTGCAAAAATTTATTAGGTTTATATTACATACAATTTGGATTATTACAATTTAATTTCGTGCGTATCATTTTTTTCAATTGAGTCTATGAGGAAAAAAAAAAACATTCTTTTCATAAATTCGGGTTGAAAAGACAAATATGTCATTGAAGAGCATGATCATCCCCCAAAATAAAAATTCATGGAAACATAAATTTACACAGCAGAAATCGTGATTCGGAGACTTAAGTTTTGAATAAAATTATGGGTCTGAATTACTGACTTCAATACAGCGTTTAATTTACGCGTCTATCAAGCATTGCTAAGCTGGTGGATTTCTAGGCCCAATGGGAAAAGGACATCAACAATCGGATCACGGTATTTGCCAGATTAGCAACAAACGTGGAAGTGAAATGTTTGGCATCAATGAATTGTCTGAAAGTCTAAATAATTACTTCAGTTAAGCGATACTTTGCTTGTAATATATTAATATCAAATACATCCCATTCTATTTACATCTCTCATTCGTTTCTCCTCAAAACCAAAGATATTTTCACTAATTACCATCAGAAAAACATCAACTTCAGTCTGGATACCTCACATGTTAACACATATGCCAAAAAGGAAGAAAAGAGAGGGTAATGAAAATGACAATCGCATAAAATGTCGACTCGAGAACTAACCGGGCGTAGCCGTGACCTCAGTTAAAATCAATAACGCAAGATTTGCCGGTATCGCTAATCGACTGCTCTTGTGGCGTGGGTGGTCGAGCACTAGGCAGAAAATCGTTACGGAGAGAGGCAAAATTCATTAAGTGTACCATGCGAAGCGAGTGCCTTTCGTTATAGTAATAAGCGACGATGGTTTCAAAGTGCGTGGGGGGATAGGCCGAAAGAGAGTAAATTAAACACCAAGAGGACGGGAGAGTAAGAAATGGACTTGATTTTTAGATGGGAGAAGTATTTTCCTGAAAGGAACTGTCTACAACAGACGAAAAGACATTTAGTAAAAATTCGATCTCTGCCATTCCATATTCAGTCGATTAAATATCATTTTATTCTCTGCAACCCACGGTTAATCAGATGCACACAAGTATTCTGCTCTTCAGTTGGTTTTCTTTAACTACAGGCAAAGGATAAAAGAATACGGATGTTTTCACGATGCAGTAAAGGAGATACGAATATTACTTTTTAAATGTCATTCACTTAGATGGTCAAAATAAAGCATATTCTAAAAAGAAAAGTAGTTGGTGATGTACTATATAATAAATAGCAAGTTTGATTAAGAGTAAAAATAACGCAGAATGATTTTTCAAATAAAAATAACCCAAAATATTCCTTTTTGATGAGAGCTTGGGGCTCCTCAGTAAGTTAAACGGGCACGTCATTAGTTTCATCTTTAGACTGCAATGTCCTTAATATGCCATTTTAAAAGGCGTACAAATCCAAACTTTTAAAATATATTTTGCTCTGTAGTTGGGATTGAACAGACTCATAGTAAGAACACTAGCTGTATACTGTGAGAGGGAGTGCAGCATGCTTGAATTTTTAACATTGTTCGCAGACAAAAAAAACGGATAGTTTTTTTTTTGCTATGGTTGGAATTAAGATCAAAGGAGCTAAGGCTATGAGGTGAGTGTATTACATATGATAAATGCGTATGCTCTCTCTCTCTCTTCGGTTTGGAATGAAAAACCAGAGTTTTTGAGAGGAAAAGCACTGATAATTTCGTATGGGGACCAGTAAACCTCACATTCAGTTAAACGTTTCTAAAGATTTCTCCGAATCCTAGAGAAGTTTCCAAGTTATGTGATACCAATCATATATCAAATGTGGGGTCGTCCTAGCGATCGTATAGACAGAGACAAATGATCGTTTAAATACGACGAGATAACCTCTGTCAGTATGACATTCATACAAAATTTCAAGAAGATCGGTTCACATGTTCGAAAGTTATGTGGGGCATAATGCTAAGTTCTAACTCATAACATCTGTTTCCGATTTTTTTTTTTTTAAGTAATTTATATTGGGAGTAAATTTAATAGTAAACTATTAAGATTAATACTCACTGTGAGTTAAACGACTTAAGTGACGATGTCATAAAATAATCATTTATAATAATTATATTCTAAATCAGTATAATGAAATAGCCATTATGTTATAATCACGCTAATGTTTGCGAAAGTAATCATCACATTGCTGTTCAAGTATTTAACAATACTGAAGATACGTTACTATCGCTATCGTTTATTGAGAAATACTCTGAAATAAATGTGGTAACAGCACTGCGTGTGTAAGCGCTGCTCATCATCCAAACTAAAAGTGATAAACTCCAGATTAGTTTATTATCACTTCCATATTTGGATGGTGTGTCATTAGTTATATTCTCCTCAAGATATATCTAGCATCATGTCATGGCATACTACATCGAGATCACATGAACACTCCGACATTCCAGATAAAAATTCGCCCAGTCACTGGAACCCACTACTACTACTACAAATAATAATAATAATAACAACAAATTTTACATGCCGAAGTCACAGCAAAAAAAAAAAAAAAATGTAGTAAAATGTTTTTTTAAGCAATAGCTGTTCACGTTCACAGTGTTTATAGCTTTGCTGGAGTAAGCAATAGTGCCACCTGGTCATAAAAGCATTCAAGTGAGATGTTTAAGAGATATGTTATGTCTCCTATGATTATAAAATAATGCCTTCAGTGACGTAAGATCAAGTCTTGTTTACGAAGAACTGTAATTTGAGCCTTATTTTATCTGAAATGACTAATAAATCTGGAATTATTTGGCACCAATTCTTTTCAGAGAGAAATCTGATACCGGAAGAACACGCCGTGATAACTTATTACCTCGATGTCAAGTGCAACCGTTTCTCTGATGCATACTTATGTTGCTAGAAAACGTGCACCAGTAATTATGCGAATCTTTGCAAAATGTTGATAACATTTGCTAAACATTTGGTAAATGTCAACAACATTTAGAGTAACACTACTTCCGTTCATTTTCTACAATATTTTTCTAGGTTGTTTTCGTAAAGGTTAGAGAATTTCGTTCCCATTCTAAGAAAACACTAAGATCGAATATATATATTCTATTAATCGTCTTTTTGTAGCTTCTGTAGATAGAAAGGAACATGAGTGCACTTACCGACGGACGAAAGTTCAAGATTATAAAGGTAAACAAAATTATGGATTATACTAGTATATGTTTTGTTTATTAATACAATGTAGCTTTATCAATGCTGCACCGAAGAGAGATATGCTTTTTTTTTTTTACCCCAATATAAACTTTATATACTCCGTATTGAGAGGGAAGATGACTATGGAATGCAAAAAAAATAAATAAATAAAATATAATATAATATAATATAGAATGAAAAAATAAAAAATAATAAAATAATAAATTTAACTGGCAGCTACGCTTCCTAAATTATCAAAAATACACACACACACACACACACACAATCTTCATCCAAGAATATCTAGTTACCAATAAGAAGAATGAACAGATTTGACAGATGAGCCATGATAATAATAAAATTATCTGGAATTTCAAAAATAATTATAGAAATAGTGCCATATTACCTAATTCGCACATTAGGTAATATGCAAGCATTTGCTAGTGCATGAAATGCTCCCACCTCGTAGACACACAGGCAGTATTATAATTTCATAGAGAGAGAGAGAGAGAGAGAGAGAGAGAGAGAGAGAGAGAGAGAGAGTCTTAATTTATCACTGATTTAAGGTCTTGAACATTCTTTAAATATTTTATACAGAATGATACAACATTCTACATTACATTTTGTATTATTCGAGGTCAATATATTTAAGCAGATAAACCACTTCTTAGTTAAGATCCCTGTAATGTACGTTAGGAGTTGCGGAGTTTATGAACATTTTACCTCGTCTTAAAGAGAATAAAGTAGTACGTCTATGCCCATAGTCTGTTATGACTGCTGCTGAAATGCGTGCCTGCCATCGCTAATTAAGTTTTAAAGATTACAGAAATTATACCTTTGACTAATAGTATTAAGAATATTATTGGTAATTAGACTAAACTATAAATAAAGGAAAAAACCAAAACCACCATTCATGACGAGTTTATTCACTTACAAAATATTCATGCAGGTGTGGAGAGTGCAAAAATCGAATATAACTCAAATGCATATATGTACTTATCCATTACGTTCATGACAGTAAAGAAAGTCCTTTATCTCCCACTCACTGCCTAATTGAAGGTGCTTACCCTCTAATGATGAAAATCATCAAGACCCAAGACATGCAGATGGCTGCATCATCCCCCCCCCCTCTAACACACGCACACATACAGGCGAATCCACGTTCCTCTCCTCGTCCCAAAAGAGGGAATGAAACAATTTATCAGCTACCTGTCTGAGGAACATTCACACCCATCAACCCTCCTAGAGAGAGAGAGAGAGAATACAACTTACGTCATGTTTGCTGCAGCAACGCGATCATTCACGTGGGGAGTAGCAGTCCCTGAAATTATTTTGGCTTAGTCACTGAGAACTGTTATTAACAGTCAAGTGAACGAGGCAAGCATTGTGGCTTTATTGTCACGATCTCAAGTGTATGTTTTATTTCGAATTTTTCTTTATTCATAAGATTTACAACTGTTTGCCTGAAAACTACAACGTAAAACGAAACAGATACTAACAGAAAGGAAATTGCACGTGTCGAATAAGTAATATGCATTGTTAATGAGTTTCGATAAAGGCACAGTTGTGACAAAATCAGAACAGTCCTTTAGTATAAATTCGTTTTTATTCATGAGCGATTTTGTCGATTTTATACTGTAAAGTAAACATTCTTGTAAGATCAAATATACGGTTACTAAACCCCACAGGATTAAGATGAGGAGAAAAAGAGAAGTTTACCACAACGAAATCATTTAGCACTAAAAGATTTTTATACTGAAAAATTTTGAAAAATTAAAAAAAAAAAATCAGAATAAAATGAGCGTATGGAAATATTTAAGCTTTAATAATTTTTCAGTGATAAACTCGTTATAACTATTACTTTTCAGATAAATTCATCTTTGCGAATGTGATTTCATTCTCAACAACTTTATGAATGAAATCTCTCATATTGTTTAGGATATTACACTTATGAGACAATATGCTTGACATAATACCACAGATGAAAAAAGAAAAATCAGAAGATTTAAAAACCAATTTTTTTAGTTTTTTTAATTTCGAAAAAAAAAAAATCTCTTGTGAATGCATGAGATCGTTCTTCGAGTACTAGCTCCTGGTTGCTTCCTTATTCGATCCTATCTTCATCTGATCTTTCCCTTAAGTGGTTACTCAATGGCATGTCATGGCCAAGTCATGTAGCTTCACAGAAGCCTAATTAATCTCGCGTGGCCTGCATGCTGTCAAATGCGTGCATTTCCTGGCCGATTTGTCTGTCTTGAGGGATGAAAAACCCTGCTACCCCGTATGAGACCCACTAACTCACCTTCAGATGAAAAGCCTTTATAAAAGTTCGCCGCATCCTAGAAATCATCGTTACCGACTGAACTGCGAAGACTGCATATTATTTATTTCAACATATTCAAAAAACAAAGATTTTTTTTCTCAAGTTGCTCAAAATAAACTGTAACCAAGGCAATTATAGTTTATTTTCGATATAAAAAAACGAAATATAAAAAGGCTGCGAAATCTTTTGACTGGTTCTCATTCTCAAAAAAAAAAAAAAATTTTTTTTAAAGAGCATTTGAGGAAAAATATTTCTCCAGAATTCTGTTTTATATATATAGGATTAATGAGAAATCTTTTTTAAATCCTTTTCTAAGAATGTTAGAATGGAAATACTTCATTGTATTTATGACTACTGTTAATGAAAAATCATAAATTCAAAATAACACTGAAATTCTTTAAAAAAAATTATATTGAATTCTTCACGCGTTCTTAACACAGTAAATGTTACTTTAATTTAAGAAAATCCTTCTTTAATGGCCATGGAAACTTCAAAGAATGCATTAGCCTGATATGAACATACTGCTCCCCCACTTTTTAAATCTTATACATACGAGTATATACAGGATGATGCCAATTTAATTTCAAACAAAGAAATAGGGATCCTCACAAATATTCACGACAATTACTTTTTTCTAAACAAAAGGAAGAGTAATCAGACTTCAACAAAATTCTGGAAACTAAGTCTGACTTTTTCGCTCGATAGTTTCATGACACCTCTGAAGGCTCGTTAAATTCTTGCATTATTATAATAGAACTCAATCTGCTTGATAAGGCCAGTCGTAGACGTTAGTAAGAGTTCATTGATTGGTAATTACAGTAGCACGAGAGTACAGTGGCATGTTTACGGCCACTGTGGAGGACATGGAACCTGAATCATTTGAATAATTCATTGCGCCATATTGGGAACGACGTTATAGCGGCGTTCGGTAATTTCCTCGAGTTTCAGTAATGAGCGCCTGTTGGTAAATTCGGTATGCACGAGTTTGCGCAAATCAGCGTGGCTACAAGGAAGTTTCAACCACCCTCTATTGTGAACGGTAATGAATATATGAGGTATGCAGGTTATGTTCATGCTTTAGAAGTATATGTATGTATAGCGTGGATAAAGTTATTTAATTAGCGATATTAAAAACATGCACAAGTATCTCCATAATGGGAGTGATTTTTAACAATTCCCACGAGCTTGCCCGCCATCTGCGTAACAGATGTACGTTCAGTATGGCATATACGCAGTAAGATGTTGTAGAACTCCTACGCCTTCCTTCATTCCCTCTGGTCAGTGATTTCCAATTAAGAACACCAAAAGCTGAAACTTCATATATGAGAATTAGAAATTTTAGAGTACTGTGTTGATAAAAGCATTCAACAAATATTTATGATCGTCCAACTGCGATATCTCTCCATTCTCAAAATCTTTCTCTAACAAAATCATTCAAACATGCAATGAAGCTAGAGTGATTTTTTATTTTATTTTTTAGGAATATTTCTCAAGAAATAATACAGTGATCAGTGCTTAAGGTCACTTGTGTAAACATTTACCCGTTTCATAAAGTTAAAAAGCTTTGTGCTAAATGAAACGTATGTAGCAGGTCCGAATCACTTGAACCTTCGCAGACGTTAAGTGGTTAGGAGACTAAATGACGTTATGACTATTTTCACAAGAAAAATGTTTATAAATACAAGTTAGGCATTGGAAATAAGGATGAGATTCAAATCCGCATCTTTTATAAAGTGATTATACCTATTCGACCAAAAGAAAATGAATGAGACAAGAAAATGTGTCAATTAGCTTAGCCAACGAAAATATTCAAATTGCACTGATTATAGCAAGTAATGTTCTGAAGCAAGAATAAAAACACCAAGAATTAGTCAAGAATTATACAAAATTTCTCAGAGTCAGTTGTAAATGCTGAAAAAGACTAGGCAAAAGTTTTATGAAACAGTTTGTTATTTTCTGTCAAATGACAACGAAATGAGATAAGAAACATCTCATCCAGTCCTCAAATGAGTTATCGATTTTTGCGTGATTAGATATTTCGTACAACTTAAACAGCTCATTTAAGAGTGAACACTTATTCTTTCAGTAAATTACAAAATAAAAATACATCAGAAATCTTGATTCAAATGGAAAAGAAATAGAAATTAGATGTCTTTTTAGCAAGATGAATATAAGGTTCATCAAAGTTGTGCTACATCCATCGATAGATACATTTTAAATGAACTTCCCACGTTCAGAATGGGTTCTGAGTTTAATTACTGAATATTGAATTAATTACGGAATCTAATGAATGTGGAACGTAATGAATGTTAGCAAAATTATAATAATAAAGAATAAATTATTAAATACCAAAAGGGATTAATAAAATTTGATTACGTTACAAGGCTGGAAAAATTGGAAAATAGCTACTCTTCATACTATTGTAGCATGCTCAGCGTTTAAATAAACAGGATATTTATTTTACGCCTGTTTTCTTGCATTTTTTATACAGAAACTATCGAATAAGTTGAATAAATCAAACAATTCCTTAAGAATTCTCATCCACTGATAAATGCCTTCTGTAGGCGGAGTAGATATATCTTAACGTTGAAAGAAAATTATTAACTCAGCGTGCTTATCGCTTTCTGAAAACAAAAAATTACTACAGCTCCAACGGGCCTGGAGGCTATTATAAAAATTAAAAGTTCCAAGTAACCCAGATCCATTTGTACCAATCACATATTGCTTCCTGTCTGTTACGAAGAAAAGATGGAATATCAAAATGTTTGATAAGAAACTAATTCATAACAACTAGGCAAATTATTTGAGACAATAATAAAAAAGATAATCGTTTCGCAATAGATTTTACATATATTTTTATACAGTCCGGAAATCTTGATCCAGAAACCAGACATGGACATTTTTTCAAGCCACTTCAGGCCTCTAATAAGCTGGACAGTGAACTCGCACCGGATGATGATCATCTCCCACCTAAAGAATCATACATGCCCACGGGTGGATTTGAATATCCCAGCTTGTTAGTTGGCGAGCGGATACGCTAACTGCTTGGTCAAACAGGCCGACAAATCAACATTAAATTTTTTTTTTTTAAAAAAATTGTCATTAAATGATCAAATTTAAATCAAAATCTACAAATTTAAGTAGAGATGCATAATTTGAAATCGTTTTACCAAATTTTGCCACTAAAATGGTTTGGCAAAAAAAAAAGTGCTGAAGACAGTTTAGTCACTATCCAAACTAGATTTCAGTGAAATTCGTCTAGCTACAGTGGTGATGTTATATGCATACAGACGGAAAAGCAAATACTTACGCATTTTGTAAAATGTAGTTAAAAAATAAGTTTTATATACGTGAATCCGACTACAAAAGGCTATAAACTTGTCCTTTAGTACCGTGTGTGGGCTAAGTGTTAGGTAATCCAGAAATCCTGCTCTAGACTAAACATGGTACTTTTTCAAGCCGCTTTAGTCTTCACACCGAGCGACGAAAATCATCTGTCACCAAAAGACATTCACAAACACCAATGCCACAGTGTAATTCAAAGCTACAACGGAAATATTACCCCACTTAGCCAACCAAGTTAGGTTGCAAACAAACTTGCAAATTTATTCAATTCTGTTCTAATTTATCTATAAATAAAAAAAAAAAATAAAAAATAAAAAAATAAAATCCTTTGAAGGTAATCAGAAAAGCTACTAAATTACCATAGCACCAGAGATTGAACTGTTTCGAATTACAGCCAAAACAACTAAAGCTACGAGAGACCAGTGTACTAGGTCCAACTGAGAGTTTTCTGCTACTAATCTTTCCGATAATCATATTATGGTTATTTGAAAGAAATCACATACTGCTTTTGTGTATTCATGCAGGAAGAGGCAGATTAATTAGGAAATAACTACCGCTAAATAATAAGAGCAAGTACATTAATCCGCTGGCAAAAAAAATCTAAATACAAAGCAAGGAAAGTTATTCTGTCTTTCAATGCATGCGTTTAGTATTGCGTGATCGACACTCGCACAGTATGTCGCAACAAATTCGTTTCTTTCTCTCTCTCTCTCTCTGTCGCTCTTGTAAAAAAAAAAAAAAAATCAATATTCTTATTAAAAATGCAAAATAGATTTCTGCAGGTTTGTATATAATTGTTTTTCTCCATTTTTCTCCACTATACTGAACAGCTCAAGTTCTATGCTAAAAATGACCTTCCGTATGATTTTTATTTTTATTGTTATTATTTTTTTTTTATTAACAATGAATACTCCCTCGCACGGGCACAACTGGTCATAAAACTCCACAAAAACCTCTTTGCAGCTGCCGATCCGTTTGCAGCTTTATAGAAGCAAATGAAGTTTGAAAAGAAATTCTGAGCACCATCCTGTGCTTTCCTCGCGAGAGAATAATACAGCCTCAAGCGAAAGATCGGTGAACATTCGACAAGAGGGTGGGATGGATTTGGGAGATGGAACAGGAAAGGGGGTGGAAGTAAAGCACGTCAGTCGAGCTGCCTTGGTACGAATTCTGGAGGCGCCAAAACTCATGTATTCACTAGAGTAGCCCCCTTTTTTATGTTTATGCACGCGTGTGTGAAAACCAGAAGGGGAAATGGGGATATCCTCGCACACCTGGCAGACGACTCGTAGTGGGACTAGAAGCCCTACACTCCTCAGTACCTGACCCCTCGGTACCCTCTGAGACAGACGCACACCACTCGCAGTATGTTCGCCAAGTGTTTCGGAAGACTTCACGGGTATCATACTGTTCTTGTCAGCCCGGCAAAAATCTATTAGTAACCTCCCCCTTTCCTCTGTCCATCAACCAAGGATGACGGACAGACGGACTGAGGAAAAGGACAGGTTACTAATAAGATTGCAACCATAATATTCTCAAAAAGTTAAACACAGTCGAAATAAAGCATCGATATAATCAATTATTAGCACAACTTAGAAAGTTGCCAAGTTAACAGTTCATTAATTGTTATTATAAGTGTATTTTTATGAAAAATCCACCCTTGCATGGGTGGATTTTATGACCTTCCGTATGATTTTTATTTTGGAACCCTCGGTGCATGTGAAATAAATAATGGATAAGCCATGAACTTTATACGTGAAGATACCCATAGAAAAGGGGCTTGCAATGTACATACGATACTATTGCAATGTCATGAGTGTAATCATATTTTGCTGTCTAAATTAATTGCTGATTTTAATACAGCTTGTGCAAACATCATAAATAACTAACACATCGAAGGATAATCGCTTAACAACAACATAAACAAAGAAATCTACAAATTAATATGCGGTTACTTAACTACAAAACTATTCACTAAAATAGTGAAAACTTGACCTTCTTTAACTCATTTTAAAAAATGTTTTGAAGGGCTTAATTAGGGAATGACTATGGCTTAAAAGAACTTAATGTCTAAAATTAACGATTATCAATAATATACTCACAGATAATAACAACAGGGGAGATGGAAGAGAACCACTAGCAACGTGCTAGAAATGACAATGAAAGACGTGATGGAAAGGGGAGGCAGACTTTTTTCGTATTCAGCACATTATTCATTCGTCTCCAAATATACTCATTTAAAAAGAATTGCAAAGGCTTCAAAAAATTCATGCACTAAAAGTAATAAAAAAAAAACGGAAGGGATGGGAGAATTATGGCATCACGACAGTGACGCCGCTAGACCACACAACAGGTCAAACTGCGATTTCTGAGAACAAAGCCACCATAACTACATTGTCGGTGGTGTTGTCGGAAAGGCCCACTTAATAAGCATGGGCGGTGAATCGGGTTGGCCGTCGTGTTGAAGTGTCTAGGATTACAAGCGCCTGACTAAGCATCGAACGCATACTTGACAGAGTCTGAGTGCTGGGTTGGCCACGTTCGATCCCTAATATATAATTTTTACTCCCAGCGGAATAGTTTCATCAAGACGAATCGTCATGCAATATCTCTATAAGCAAAATCCACTCTGTCTTGGAGAATACTTCACGCTTTCTTAAAACTAGTCATTCAAGAAAGCATGCAAGAAAAAAAGAAGTTTAATATACAGTATATGAAATCAGTGTGATTAATAATGCTGTCATTTCTTCCCTATACTTCCCTATGTGCAGATGAGTAGTATGCATTTTTAACAATGCGAAGACAAACGAATATATCGATAGTGCCCAAGGTGTGGGGGTGTTATTTCAAATTTTGTACCTGTATCAAATTAAAATCATGTGTGTTATATTTCTTCATTAAACGTATTGTATTTTTAATATTACCAGTACGATGTGCGGATAGAGGGGGAGGTGTAGAAAGATTTTAAGAAATCATGAAATAATTAATGAAAAATATCTAGTATGGTTCAAAGAAATGTTAGTTTTAGAAAATAATAGTATTACTATAAAAAGCATCCGTTTTATCGCAACTTTTTTTCAAAAACATGTTACGATGTGTTTTTATGGATTCTCATGAGATGTCGCTGCTGGATGTAAATAAAAGATTGATTTTACTGATTTTATCTCAATCAAAATAATCTCAATCAATAGGCGCCTGTTGACTAAGCGTATAGCTTAGTCAACAGGCGCCTATACGCCTGGCCAACCATGCTGGCAACATTTGAGAATATTCAAAAGAATGATGCAGACATAGAAGACCGTTACAAAAGAAGAATTTGGATGTTTTGAATAATGTCGGCATCATTCTTTTTAATATTCTCAAATGTTGCAAGCATAGTTGGCCAGGTAGATAATGTTCCAATCTCCAATCAATATAATCAATCTCGAATTCTACGACATGGAGTGTGAATGAGATGTGAATGAGTGTAAGTGGTTGTGAACGAGTTTCGTCCCTCGGTTGAAAGACCAGAACCCTATTAATTGTAGGCGTGACGTGCCTTTGATGATCAAACATCAAAAATTTTATGATCTTTAGGTAGGATGGCAGAATTATCTAACCATCAGCCCACTCACAGCACTAATGTACGATAAATTTACAACCAGTTGTGGCCGGAGATTAACACATTAAAAATGTCACTTCAAGAATGACTTTCAATTAGGAAAGAAGAACTCATTTCGAATAATGGTATGCAGAATAAGACAGTGATGTCTATTTTTTGCAGTCTGATAAATTCATTATACTAACTTTGCAGAACTTCTCTCACGTTTCTGCCAAAATGAACCTTGCTGTTTCTGTATTAAAAATTAACACGCTGGTTATCATTCGTTTGGTTAAACATCGATCTAACTGAATAGTCTTTTTACTAAATATCAACTGATTCATTAAATATTTTAATGATCCACTCCACTTTATGACGAAAACGTTTTCTGTCTACCCTAAGCCTTTTCATAGATACTTCAAAGGACGTTATTCAGCACAAATAGAAACCATTATTCCTTTCCTCTAAACCTATAAAAGCAAGAGAAGCAGGTAGTCATTATCCATGCATAGTTCAAAAATTCTCCAGCTTCATACAAAATGAAATTCTACATCAAATATTTGTTCTAAATAACGATCCTTTTCCCAACAACACTATAGAACGCATATTCATTCTTATTATGGCTACAGGAGCAGAATGCTCCATTTAGCACGCGACTGCTAAGCTCCTGCTTGTCGTATACACCCACTCAATAAAATCACTCATTACTTTATAACTGTACCTCGTATATCATAACGTTATTTGTGGAAACTATCTAGGCTTTACATTTTTCTAAGCAGGATTGCAGTCATGTGATAATTTACATCTTAAATAAGCGCTTTAATAATGTTATATAGGTCTAACTTGTCCTTTCTCGAGTAACAAGTTGGTAGACATAAAATACTTGCAGCAGAGTATTTTCATTTTCTTCCATTATGATGGTTTCTCAGTACTTGTTTCATATGTAGTTGTTTCGATAATCAACATAAACAGATATTCATTATCAAGTAAGACTGTATATACTGTATATACGTATATAGTGAAGTAGAAATATTACTCTAGGAAAGAGTATCGACGTTTTGAATTAAATAAATATTATACAGCAAAATGTAATCCTTTCGTTGTTTTCATAATAACATTTACTTAAAAATACATATTTACTTCTTGAAATTCCGCTTTTTTCCCCAAATCTAATATGAAAACTGCCGCAACTCTAATGCTTTGTAGTTTATCACTTTGTGGCTACTTTGACAGGTTAGTTTCAGTACGATTTGTGATACAGCTAAACTGTGTCAATATACAAGTGCAGAAATCACATCTCGTTATACATAACCTATTAACTGCTTTGATTCAGATAGGGCAGGAAGCGCACATAGCTCAGATCGCTGCTTTGATAAAAATACACAATCATCTGGTACTAGATAAAATCTCTAACATTAATGGGTGGTCAAAAGCTTTCAAACATGACTAAAAATAATATTAAACATTTATAATTTTTCAAGTGGCGAAGTTTTTTAAATGCAATCTCTACATCTTAACAAAGGACTTCGTTTCGTTTGAATTACGGCCGAAATAACTAAATATACGAAGCCAGTGTATGATGTCTGTTAATTATTTACGTTTTCCTTCTGGTCCTTTTTGACGAAATGAAAAACTTTGCTACTTCTGTAAGAAAACCGGCTTTACTTTTTACTTACCTTAAGCTGAAAAAGCACATATAAAGGTTTTTGGGCCTACGCAGGATTCGAACATTTTCCAATAGTGGGGCAAAGAGTTGCATATACCACGTGAATAAAATATTCACAAATGTTACAAATTTGAAGCTTGTGATGATACAATCTCTCTCTCTCTCACACATAATAATTAAAATTATAATAATTACTATTATTATTAAAATTACTGAAACACACACACTCCCATAGCTCTCCATCATATCTCTATGGATGTTGCCTTTAATTTTCTTATTAATTTATATTTTATTCCCCCCCCCCTCTTCAGTACAAGTCATCTCCACATTAATCAACATTTTAACTTCTTAAAGATCAGCAAAGAAAGCAATGTAGAAAGTTACAATATTCACATATTTAATAGTCTTTCTCATATGCATAGTCATTTTTATCTTCGGAGCTAGCGGAGAGAATGGCACTTTATTTTTCCATCTCTTATTAATTTTCTTATTAATTTATATTTTATCCCCCCCCTCTTCAGTACAAGTCATCTCCACGTTAATCAACATTTTAACTTCTTGAAGATCAGCAAAGCAAGCAATGTAGAAAGTTACAATATTCACATATTTAATAGTCTTTCTCATATGCATAGTCATTTTTATCATCAGGGCTAGCGGAGAGAATGGCACTTTATTTTTCCATCTCTGGCAATGATAAATGCACCAAGCACTATGGGCTTTGATATAGATCTTGAATATGTTCAGAACCGGTATTAATAATCGTATGCACTTCCTTGTCTGGGAGAATAACCTTTCCACAGAAACTGCAACTAGGTCAAGACTCATTAATACAAGTCTGATTTAAAATACCCCAAGGATCGTTTTGTAACTTCTTTCATATTGGGACTTGGGAAATGTGAAGGAAAAGGGACGGGGGTATAACCACACCCATCTTTTCAATGATACACAGAGACGCGGCCAAAAGCAATAACAATGGATTAAAAGAAAATAAATGGCTAGTTCACCCAGATGCTAATGCTTTAAACACTGGTCAACAGACATCCCTAATATTACAGAATTATTTTAATGTTGCAATAAAACAAATATAAATTAAGATGGAGTTCAGTTGCATTTCTCTTTAGCAGATTTTAAACTGATTATGATTAATATAAACACGCTTTAACAGATAATAAATATTACTGAGGGCTCAGAAGTAATCTTATATTTTGATTCTTATATTCGGAAGTTTTAAACATCCGAATTCTAAGTAGTACGTTGAATCGCTTCATTTAAGCACTAATTTGGAATACAACTTGATACTGATTATGCAATATATGTACAAGATTTATTTAATACACTGTGGGAGATATGATCTAAGCTGACGGCATTTTCATGCTATTGTACTCTAGCGAGCCCAGTGTTAGCGCTATTATTGAAAACATTTGCAGATGTTCTTGTTTTGATTTTTTTTTTTTATGAACCTCCTACACAAGTAGTCATAAAGACTATAACAAAAGAGTGTCGTGTGTGTGCAAGTGGTCAGGAAAGGGGAAAAAATCTTTTGACGTGCCTCTTGAACATTCGGAGGTCGCGGTCCCGGTCCCGGAGGAAAATATGGGAAAGGTTACCCCAAATCAGGGAAAAATGGAATGAAAGAGAATGACGAGAAGTAGGCCTCGAAAAATTCGAAGTGGAACTGTGCACGGATGTTGACTAGTAGCAGCTGCTTATATTTCTTCATGTATAGAAGAAATATAAGCGAAGAAACGGTGGTGGCCGTATGGCCTACGATTCTCTCCACCCCCCCCCAATCATTCTGATACCAGCCAATCTTTTTTCATTCAATGAAAACATGTCAGATTCGAGAAGTAACAAAGGTACAGACAATAATGAAGCAAAGTAAGTAGAAACATTGTCATGGAGAATAAACCAATGTTTAGTTCGTCACTCTCTAGTAGTTTTCGAGCATTTTCCCATAGAGGATGCAGAAAACCTGAAAGAAATGGTTCAGACTTTGATCCTTGAAAAGAAATTTATAAATAAGTTTCTTGGCTTGAGCCAAACTTTCACCCGTTATGCTCATTGAAAGATGTCCTTAACATTCAGCCTCATCCACAGCCATCACACTCAACTCTTGTAATTAAAAAGAAAAATCAATCAACTATTTGAGTGGTGTTCAGTTTCCTCTCCAAAAACAGAGAGGAAAACATCGACAGGTTTTTAGAAACCTGTCGATTTTTTGATGGAGGGGAAATCGCAAACGATATAACGCACTTGACAAGGTATGACTACTCGATAATGCAAGCTACAAGTTGAAAATAAACGGCCAATAACCTAACCTATTCTACCTACCAACTCCTAGAGGAGAAGCGCTGGCTGCAGAAGTGTCATCTGAAGATTAGTCGGATTTTTTTTTTCTTTCCACAATTCGTACTTCTTAGGGCGTTCAATGAGAGAGTAATCGAAACTAAAAGCTCCTTACATGGTATCGGTAACTCAATGCACGTCTCATAAACTGAGATATGTAGCAAGAAAACATTTATGATCTCGCTGTACGCTCTTTCATTATTTTATTATTATTTTTTGCTTAACACTTCACCGAAATGAGAGTTGTATTTCAACATAGTGTCTACAGGGATAGCACTTCGAAAGGGAACATCTTCTACATTTGTAACAAAAGCAATAATAAATAAATACTGTAAATAAATAATAAAGAGGGATTTCTTTCTGAATGGGCACCTTTAAAATATGAGGGAAAATCATTCCTCATAAAGTAAGCTAAACGTTTGCATGCAAAGTGACCAAAGTTTCCAAAAGCAATGGTATTGTGAGAAAAGGAAACCATTAGAAGAACAATACTGGATACAGTAATATAATAGTTATTCAGTTTTCTTCTTAATGTTGGTCTGCTAAGAAAACAATACTTTTTTTTGGTTAATTTGTGTGTGTGTATTCTCAAACTGAAAAGCCATTCTAAAGGTTCTTTGCATCTCAGATGGAATTAAGATTCAGGTCTTCCCAATGCAAGGACGCATATAAAGTGGAAAGTATTTGTTTTTCAATCCATATCGAAAAGAAGCTTTAGTTCAGCGGGATAGTTGTTCTATAGATAGAGAGAGAGGGAGCAGAATGAAAAGCAGTTATTCCAGATTATCAAAGCGTTATTGTTTCTTTTTCCCAGCGACTACACTGCTAAATAAGTGTGAAGAATAGCGGATGAGTGGCATATCGACTTCGAGTATCCTCCAGAGAGACATCAGTACGTTCGTATAACGTACTTGCAACGTAGGTCAAAAGAAGACATATCCCCAGAGTCTTCAGTAGTGGACATCTAATGTAGAAAAGGTTTTTTTTTTTTTTTCCCAAAGACAGTTCGTGTCCGAATTGTTGGAACTTGGTCTACAGGGATACAAAACTGTCGAGAAGCTACTTCTAACACATGCTCAGTGAAAATGATTCGTGTAATGGCCAAACAACTTGAAATTAAACCTCCCGTAGTTTGAGAAATGTGTAGTTTAATGAAGTGCGACTGTGCTTTTCATATGAAAGTAGTGGTCCTATATTTAAATCCACTAAACAGCACCGAAACTAAAGCCACGTGAAATGCGCTTGAGTTAATATTAATATTACTATTTTGAAAAAGAAAACTTTGCCATCAGTTAAAATGTGTTTTCCAGTCTACGAGGGATGGTTTCAGATTTAATACCATAATGCTTGTTTCCGCAATACAAAAATAGCTAACAAAACCCTTATAATTTACTCTATTAATTCAGAAGAGAATCTTCAACTTAAGTTGAAAGAACCATTAACAATGCCAAACAATAAAGAAAGAAAAAATAAGAAAGAAAGGATATCCAGCTATGATTAAAGCACTGAAGCAAGCCGCTTATCAAGCTTGGAGTATTTAATTCAGTACAAGGATAAATGCTATAATAATAATACACTTCAAAGGCTGGGTTAAGAAATTCAACTTTTCAAGACTTGTGATGTTGTTTCAGAACTTTAAATGCATTTTGCCATTATATAAAATAAATGCTGTTTCGTGTACCCATACATACTTATTATAGCAGTATTTCACAGCATTATTATAACACTAAAATTAATACATTAGGCATTAAATTCAGTAGCCATTCACCAATACACAATACAATTTATTTGTTACCCAGAAATTTTAGCTGCCAGGTAATTAAAAAACTTATTTTTGGATTGATTAATTAATTAATTAGTAATTGATTCTTGATGGATTGTACAAAATTTATGCCAGAATTGTAAATGTTACTGTACGAGATTAAGATGACTACTGCACGGAATATTGTCATGTCTGTCCTCTGCTCTTGGGACACTGTAGAATATTCCGTAGTGTGAAATATTGGCATCTAACTATTCTGCCAATTTGCGATGCACCGTTAAGGTAATACCTTCACATTAAAAAAAAAAAGCAACTAAAAACCACCTCAGATATCTAGAAAATAACAAACACAAATGAAGTATAACAGTTACAATCAAAAGTGTTCATCTTAAAAGAAAAAAAAAAAATCAAACATATTCAGGCCAAGTCAAAACTCTCATTCACAAGTCCAACACTAAAAGTGTCCATCTCCTTCCCCCTTTTCCCCAACACTGCTTTCTCATTTCTGTGAAAAGAGTAGTTGTCTTGATTATCGGAATCCTTTGAACCATGGATAAAGAAAATGGGATATAGAGATTGACAGTGGCTGAAAGACACAGGACTATTTTTAACTACGTCTTCCTGTTGGCAATCTTGAAAGGGAGAATTCTCGGAAAGTAAGTACAAAAGAAAACGTCAGCATCATATGAAGAACTGTATGACTAGACTGAGAGAATGATACACACGTCGACGTTCACATATACAGTACAGCACGACACCTAACAAAACACAAAACATTCATTAATCCGTAAAATAAATAACAAGTCAGCCTGACTTCCGTCTGCCTCCACGGTCTGACGTGTAAGAAGATCAGGGAGCTGTTTTTCGTCGTCTGCAAGAAGACAAGCTGTCTCCTTTCTAACCACCCTCATCTTTCCCCAAACGGAAAGAGCTAGGGGAATGCAGAGAGTGGGGATATGAATGAAGAGTCGTTCTTAATACTTGCTTACTTTAAGACGGAGAGGTAGTTTAGTGTTCTCTTTCCCATAGTTAGTAACTGGAAGATAGAAGAGGCAATTTAATTTTTCCTACTTATCCCTGTCAACTGCTGTTGATAACAACATTAAGGGCTTAGAATTCTTCAGCACCATGACGAAGTTGTTAGAGTGATGCTAGAAGAGCCCAGTCTTCAAGAAGAGAGAATAACAAATGCATAACTTTTGGAATCCTGAGAAATTATGCAGCAAATGAAAATCGCCGAGCATACAATTAGCTGAAGAACTTTCTGAACCGAATTCAAAATGTTGAATAAATATGTGATTGATCATAAATTATTAAAAAATAGTGCCAGGGCTGAGAAGATGGAAAACTACAACGCATTCTTTTAACAATGTGGTTTCCTATAACGTGATAGATACCATTCTACTTATATGTAATATAAATTATTGTTCTTTGAACAATAATTTTATTTTATTTATTAAATTTTTAAAATTTTATTTGAGTTAAGGCAAATTTGTTGAAGTGGCCCTAAATAATCCTTTGTCCTATTCTTTCCTTTATTGTGATAATTTTTTTCAGGATAATTTTAATAATCCCATTTCTATTCATTTTTACGAATTAATGAAAGTTAGTGTTATATGATTTGTTGTCGTGCTGTGGTGAAAATGTCGATATGCATCACTCGTCCAGTTTCGATAAACATATAGAATGCATAAGAATTATGTGAAACATCTAAGATAACCTAAAGAACTATAATTGTTTATACTGGAAAATGACAACTGGGATCTATATTGGTCGCATCTATATTGTCAGGTACAAAGAGTCTTTCACTGCCCTCGCGAGATTAGTTCGATCTCTAACTGTCTTGCACAGTTAGAAAGCAATAAACAACAATAGAACACATTATTGCTGCCATCTCTTCTTCCATCCTAGCTAGTATAATTGTGCAAATATCGTGTTCTACGGTCGATTTTCCTGAGTTATGAAGTTAGAACTACAATATCTTTTTTAAAAAAATAATAAAATAAAAAACTACTCAGCTGTCCAAAGCTCGATCAACTAGGGAACAGGCTAAAAAAAAAAAAAAGCTCCTATAGCAACTAGAATTGACCTATAAGGTCTTAGCGTAATGGACATTACACGAGCCAATGCAGACACCTTGTCAACGTTATATAAGCTGCCTTTAAAATTTTAAAATCATACCATCTGATCAGATTGAGAAATAATCATTATGCTGTATCACAATTACATTTTCAGCAGGCAACTTTAAAGACTGCTAAGTGTTCAGCATAAAATGAAAATATCTCCAATCTGCCAGCAGAAAACTAATCTTGCAAATAAGGTAACCTCGCTGCAGGATTACAGGATGCCTAAAAATTAGTAATATACGGAAGTAACTTTGA